>NC_045438.1:21128459-21153885 GCF_002776525.5 Piliocolobus tephrosceles
ACAATGGACACAATGGAAATGGAAGTGGATCTCTGCCTGGCTTCAAAGCGTCCTTTGGAACCAGCAGAGACAGACTGGAGGCTCATGGAGCCAAAGTGGAGATTACCTTCAGGCGGACGTCTCCATCCTGAACGGGTCTCCCAAGCCACTTGGTGGCTCAAAATGGACCTCGGACCTGAGCAGGATTTTGGCCGAGGGAGGTAAAGAGGAGACAAGGGCACTTACCCCAGAGAGGCCATGAGAGTGAGGGAAGCGGGTCTCAGGTCCTGGTCCGTCCGTGGCGTGGAACGAGGAGGAGGAGGAGGCTCTCCGGACCCTGGGGGCCCTGAGGAGGGGTCTCCTCCCGGGTTCGGCACCAACTGATTTGTTTTTCTAAGACCACCAGAGTGGGCACAAAAGAACCAGCGAGTAGGCAAGGCTAAAAGCAAAACTGCAAATTTATTCTTTGGTCATCTAGCTTCAGGGACCGGAGCTGGGGGTGGGGGGGCGGAGTTTCTAATACAGTCCCAACAAGAGTGGGGGCTGAGAAAGCCTGCCCCGGGCACATCTGCTGGGAGTGACTTTTCTAGGAGTGGAAGGGCAATAGGCGGGGCACGGGCATGTCGGGGGAGGGGGGCTCCGCAGGTGCCACCAGGTAAATCTTGGTCTCCTCGGATTGACATCACCTGGTGCATGCCTGATTAATCTTCACCTTCCCGGGCGTCAGCTGCATTCTCGCACACACGGGAAGAGTTGGTGGTGAAGAAGAACCCGGAAGTGAACCATCCTGCCTCCGTTCGTCCAAACACTTAGGTTTGGCAACGAGTTTGTAAATACACCATAATAATGATGCATGAAAAGAAATGTTGTTAAGTTGGACTTCACTAAAATTAGAAGCTTCTGTTTTGTGAAAGACATTGTCAAGAGAATTAAAAGACAGGCAATGGACCGGGAGAAAATATTTGCAGAACATATTATGGCAAAGGGCCTGTATATAATGTACATATTAGGTTGAGTACATAATTCAAACTCAACAATTAAAAAGTAACCTTGTCAAAAATGGACCCTTCACTAAAGAGGATACACAGATGGCAAGTAAGTATGTAAAAGATGCTCCCAGAGTTTGAGGCTTCAGTGAGCCATGATTGCACCACTGAACTGACGCCTGCGTGACCGAGACCCGGTCTCCAAAATACAAACAAACAAAAAGCCAAAACAAAAAACCCAAAACAAATAAAGATGCTCCATAGCATACGCCATCAGGGACTTGCAAATTAAACCAGTGAAATACCAGGACATACCTATTAGAATGGCCACAATCTTTTAAAGTGATGCCAAACACTGGTGAGGACGTGTAGAAAGAGGAGCTCTCATTCACTGCTGGTGGGAATGCAAAACGGTGCGGCCATTTGGAAAGAGAGTCTGTCTCACAAAACTCAATGCTGTCTTCACATGCGATCTGGCAATCACGCTCCTAGGTATTTACTCAAAGGAGTTGAAAATACGTCCACACAAAAACCTGCATACAAATGTTTAGCAGCTTTATTCATAATTACCAAATACTGTCCTTCAGTAGGCTAGTGTGTTAACAAACTGTGGTATATAAGACAGTAAATTATTATTCAGTCGTAAGAAGAAACGAGCTATGAAGCCATGAATACATGGCAGAACCTTAAATTCGTGTCACGCGGTCAAAGAAGCCGGTCTGAAAAGACGACATCCTTTATGATTCCAACTACATGACAATCTGGAAGAGACAAAACTATGGAGACAATAAAAAGAGCAGTAGTTTCTGGAGGTTGGGAGAAGGAGGGAAAACTGGGCACAGCACAGGAGGGTTTTAGGACCTGAAGCTTTTCCATATGGCACTGTCATGATAGATAGGTGATATTCCTCCAAATCCATAAAACTTTGCAACACCAAGAGTGAACCCTACTGTAAAGTATGGAGACTTTAGTTAATAATAATAATGTATCAGTATGGTTTACTAACTGGAACAAATGTACCACACTAATGCAAAAGGTGAACAATAAGAGAAAATGTGTGTGCTGAGAGGGGAGTGGTGTCATGTGAGAACTTTCTGCATATAGTTCAATTTTTCTATAAATCTAAAATTGTTCATTAAACATAGTCTATTAGACAGGCATGGTGGCTCACATCTGTAATCCCAGCACTTTGGGAAGCTGAGGCAGGCGAATCACCTGAGGTCAGGAGTTCGAGACCAGCCTGGCCAATATAGGGAAACCCCATCTCTACTAAAAATACAAAAAATTAACTGGGCATGTTGGGGCACACCTGTAGTCCCAGCTACACAGGAGGCTGAGGCTGGAGAATTGCTTGAACTCGGGAGGCAGATGTTGCAGTGAGCCAAGATTGTGCCACTGTACTCCAGCCTGGGCAACAGAGCAAGACTCAGTCTCAAAAAAAAAAAAAAAAAAAAAAAAAAAAAAAAAAAAAAAAAAAAAAAACCTATTAATTTAAAGTAATGAAAAATGCATCAGTGGGCTGTAGAAAAAGTCTCAAATCTGATGAAAACTATAGGCCATGGATTAAAAAGCTCAAGACAATTCAAGCACAAGAAACAAACAAAATAAACCATGGTACATTATAAATTACTTAAAACCAATGATTAAAAAGAAAACATAAAAAGCAGTCAAGAAACACACATAATGTGCAAAGGAACAGATTAGAACGACAGCCAACTCCTTGTCAGAAATAATGCAAGACAGAAGGCAGTGGATCAACAATTTTCAACAGAACAATGTTGTCAACCTAGAATTCCATGCCTAGCAAAAATATCTTTCAAAAACAAAGGAAAGACATTTTTAAAACATATGGAGGTTGAAAGAACTTATCACCAGTAGACCTGCTCTATCAAATTGCTGTATACCTTTATACATATACATATATATATATATATATATATTTTTTTTTTTTTGGCACAGTCTCGCTCTGTCACCCAGGCTGGAGTGCAGTGGTGTGATCTTGGCTCACTGCAATTTCCGCCTCCTGGGAAGAATCAAGAGATTCTCCTGCCTCAGCCTCCAGAGTAGCTGGGATTACAGGCACATGCCCCCACGCCCAGCTAGTTTTCCCATTTTTAGTAGAGTCGGGGTTTCACCATGTTGGTCAGGCTGGTCTCGAACTCCTGACTTCGAGTGATTCACCTGCCTCGCCCTCCCAAAGTGTTGGGATTACAGGCGTGAGCCACCCTGCCTGGCCACCTTTCAATGTTTTTAATGCACATATAATCAAATACAAATATAGGTACAGAGACATATTTGGCCTTTGGGTCACTGCTTAACAAGGGTGTAATAATTCTATCACTTTTCCAAATATTGCCTTTCTCATTCAGTAATACCCAATGGATATCCCTTGATGTCAGTGTTTTCGTAGATATACAACACACTATGATGCACATATTCTGTAAATTACTAAATTCCTCTTTAAGAAGAACACGATTGAGGTCATCTGTGGCCTAGAGATAAGTTACAGGACGAATAAGGCCATAGCAGCTCTGAATTTTCTTCCTTTTGGTTATGTGTATGTTTGTATATATTACTTTCCTCTACTCTTTTCTCCTATTGTTTTACATAATAATCACTGATGGTGGTTAACTGTACAATTTAGTTTTCAGATTTAGAACATTTGGGTGGGAGTTTGCTTGGACTCGAGAGGGACTTTACATCACACTGAGATGGACACAGCAACTAATGGCACTTTCGTCTCATGTTTCTGGATGAGAGCAATGTAATTGGTACAAATTACGGCTGCATCTTTTTTTTTTTTTTTTTTTTTTTTTTTTGAGATGGAGTCTTGCTGTGTCGCCCAGGCTGGAGTGCAGTGGCGCGATCTCGGCTCACTGCAAGCTCCGCCTCCCGGGTTTACGCCATTCTCCCGCCTCAGCCTCCGAGTAGCTGGGACTACAGGCGCCCACCACCTCGCCCGGCTAGTTTTTTGTATTTTTAGTAGAGACGGGGTTTCACCATGTTAGCCAGGATGGTCTTGATCTCCTGACCTCGTGATCCACCCGCCTTAGCCTCCCAAAGTGCTGGGAATACAGGCTTGAGCCACCGCGCCCGGCCTACGGCTGCATCTTATTGGGAACAAGCACGAAGGTGTTTTGTGTGGCAGTTCAAATATGGGTAAAGGGAATCGATTGAAGGCAGTAGGAGGACCCTGCCTACTGTTTACCTTAGTCTCTCGACTCACTGTCTATATTCTGTTCTGTAACGCTGGGGCTAACACTGCATTTCTCAGTCGAGTTTGTGTTGCTGTAACAGAATATCTGAGACTGGGAAATTTACAATGAACAGAAATTCATTTTCTTACCATTACAGAGACTGGGGAGTCCAAGACCAAGGCAACAGCATTTGGCGAGGGTCCTGTTGCTGTGTCCTTTAATGATAGAAGGCAGACAGGCTGAGAAGGGAGGCAGGGCACAGACAAGAGGTGTCAAACCTACCCTTTCATGACAACATTAATCCCACTCATGAGGTCAGAGTCCTCCTGGCCTAATCACCCTCAAAGTTTCCACCTCTTAATACTGTCACACTGGCAGCCCAATTTTAGCACAAGTTTGGGAGGGGCCAAACACTCAAAACCACAGCACTCTGCACACTGCACTTGCTTTTCCCTTGATAGCAGACTTCTTATTAGGTTCTGCCAGTGGGAGCTCCTAGGAGTTTGAAAGATGGAAATAGAGGAGCTACTTCTTCCTACTTTCCTGCTTCTGCCAGTTGGCTCCAGCCCCAGGTGAGTCCCACCCACGTCATGCTGAGCACCAGTGGCAAGGAACCCTGCTCTGAGCACTGCTTGCCGTAGGTTCCGGTAACCTTCCCTCTCTGTTTTTGCACCACCACCCCCAGCCATGGAGTGGCAGCTGCTTTAGTTCCTTATCTCTGGGTTGTTTCACCTCCCATTTTGCCCTTCCAGCCTTCCAGCACCTACGTAACCAATTCATCGGGTTCAACTCCCTCTGTTTGAATTACCAGTGCAGTTTTCACTTTCCTGTCTGGACCCCGACTGACACAAATCCCATCTCACACTGTGAATCTTACAGCCTGAGTGACGGAAGCCTACCTAACAAATATCTGACATCGCAACCGCAATCAGCGAGCTAAAAGTCAGTTAGCATGGTCCTCCAGGCTACAGACACAGTGAAAAGAGAATGCTTGTGCACACACTGTGACAAACAGTCCATGCCTTCTTAGCCCAGTACTGACTGCGGTGGAATTGCATTGCTGAGTGCTTACTGAACATCAGCTACCACCTGGCAGTTACATTCACATAGAGAATGTGAGTGTAGAAGCTCTATCATCCCTTCCTGCCTTCAAGGTGCTTTTCACAGGGGAGGTCAATATTCTCAATGTGGGACAGGTGCATTACAGAGTTATGTGCAAAGTAGCTGGGGAGGAAGAGGAAGAAAAGATTTACAACGTCTCTTCCCTGCACTCTCAGCACTCACCACCTGCCTGCATGCTATGCATTTGTTTACTGCAGTTAAAATATGAGCTCCATGAAGGAGCATGTTTTATCTGTTTCACTCACAAAACAATTCCCAGCACTGAGCAGAGCGACCAACACACGGTAGGTGCTGAATAAAAATGTTCAAATGAATTAAAGAAATTATCAAACAAGTGAACAAAAATATATGCTTGAAGAGGCTTTGTATAATATTAATACTATATCAATAAAGTGTGAACAATTTAAATAACAATATAGGATAGGGGCCGGGCACGATGGCTCACGCCTATAATGCCAGCACTTTGGGAGGCCGAGGTGAGTGGATCACCTGAAGTCAGGAGTTCGAGATCAGCCTGGCCAACACAGTGAAACCCCATCTCTAGTAAAAATACCAAAAATTAGCTGGGAATAGTGGCGGGCACCTGTAATCCCAGCTACTCAGGAGGCTGAGACAAGAGAATCGCTTGAACCTAGGAGGGAGAGGTTGCAGTGAGCCGAGATCGTGCCATTGCACTCCAGCCTGGGCAACAACAGAGAAACTCTGTCTCGAGAAAAAAATAAAAATAAAATAAAATAAATACACACACACACACACACGCATACACACATACACACACAGGACAGATTACACACCTTTGGAAATATTTTGAGCCATGCATCCATTAAAAATAAAACTCTGGGTGGCTCGGGCCTGTAATCCCAGTCTTTGGAAGGCTGAAACAAGTGGGTCCCTTGAACCCAAGAGTTTAAGATCAGCCTGGGCAACATGGTGAGGCCCTGATCTACAAAAAATAAAAAAATTGCCAGGCATAGTGGCATGCACCTGTAGTCCCAGCTACTCCAGTTACTCGGAAGGCTGAGGAGGGAAAAATCACTTGGACCTGGGAGGTCGAGGCTGCAACAAGCCAGGATTGAGCCACAGCACTTCAGTCTGGGCGACAGAGTGAGACCCTGTCTCAAAAATAAACAAATAAAAATAAATAAATAAATAAACAAAACTCTAACAATGTGCTTGTGCTCAAAGTTGTTCATGATGTAATACTTTCTTTGTTCTTTCTTTTTTTATTTTTGAGACAGGGTCTTGCTCTATAGCCCAGGCTGGAGTGCAATAGTGCCATCATCTCGGCTCGCTGCAACCTCTGCCTCCTGGGCTCAAGCAATTCTCATGCCTCAGCCTCCTGAGTAGCTGGGACTACAGACACATGCCACCATGCCTGGCAAATTTTTGCGTTTTTGATAGAGACAATGTTTCACCATGTTGCCCTGACTGGTCTGGAACTCATGAGCTCAAGTGATTTGCCCATCTTGGCCTCCCAAAATGTTAGGATTACAGTTGTGAGTGACTGTGCCGGCTGATGTAGCATTATTTATTTATTTGAGACACAGTCTCGCTCTGTCACCAGGCTGGAGTGCAGTGGCATGATCTCGGCTCACTGCAACCTCCGCCTCCCAGGTTTAAGCGATTCTCCTGCCTCAGCCTCCCGAGTAGCTGGGGCTACAGGCATCCGCCACCACATCCAGCTAATTTTTGTATTTTTAGTAGAGACAGGGTTTCACAGTATTGGCCAGAATGGTCTCAATCTCCTGACCTCGTAATCCGCCCGCTGCGGCCTCCCAAAGTGCTGGGATTACAGGCGTGAGCCACCATGCCCGGCCAGCATTATTAAGTAAAGAAAAAAGCTCACAACAAAAATCTGCTGTGCAAAGTTCATTCCTTTTTCCTAGGAACAGCACCCAAACTTGTTTCTAAGAACCACCTCTTTCCATCCTCACCACGTGGCTGAGGGGTTGCCTCCTCAGGAGTGTCCCCTGGCATAAGCCAGTCAGCACATCCCATCCAACTGGCCACATCTGTGGCCATGGCACCCAATTATGGAAAATAAGATTGTAAGAGAGTTTCCTGAGGCTTCTGTAAAAAAGAAAATGTTATTTTTCTTCTTAAGGAGTCACTCAGTAAGATCGTCTCTCTTGCCCCGAGTGGCACAGAATGATGACAGGTCACTTTGCTGCCATGTTTGGTGGAGATGCGGACAGTGGATCTGACAGCTCAGAGAGCAGAGTGAAGAGAAAGAGAAACCAACTCATTCAAACCACTTATTCACGTCTCCCCGAAGGTAACCCTGTTCTGGAGTTTCAGTTTGGTTAGCCTATGCATTCTATTACTGCTTGGGTCCAGACGAATTGAGTTTCCTGTCATTTGGGATTAAAGGAGTCTGGACTGATATGCAGAGCATGATTCCAACGTGGTTTTCTAAACATATTTTAAACATACAATCAAAATTTTAGAAGTATCATCAAAACCCACTATTTTCACCTACCAATCCACTCCTCAGTGCCCAGGCGTTTGCTTTTATTTCTCCAAGAAATAGCTCTGGTAGCCAATGAGATTGATTTATACACAAATGGAAAGAGAGTTTCCAGATAAATCCTGCAAGAGACAATAGTGGCTTGTGGCAGCATGGTTGTGGTGGATGCGTGAGAGAGAGTGATGGGGAGTGTGTAGAAAAGGTCAAAAAGAACGTTGAAGAAAAGGTTAACAGTGGTTGTCTTGGTTAGTATATTGCTTTGTTTTTCTTTTTACTTATTTGTATTTTCTAAGCTTTCTAGAATAAACTTGTATTTCTGGGTCATATTTCTGGGTCTCTGCCCTAGCTCACAGGATGGATATCAGTATTGACATGATATCAGTATAATTTTAATCTCAACCTAAGATAATACAGTACTCTGAGTTCCTAATTCTGTTTGCTTAAGATGCAAATTCTTAGAAGTTACAAGATGACACAGACTGGGGGGTTTGTTAAATAGACTGAACAAAGCAAGAGACACAGATTGGGGGGGTTTGCTAAATAGACTGAATGAAGCAAGAACCTAGACTCTTAATTCCAGGTTTTCTTTTCCACTCTAGCTTCGGACTTTACACCGAATTTTTATTAATGCAAACGTCTGAGCACACCAGAAAGAGTAAGAAGAACCATAGAGAAAGAAGCCTCCTCTAGAAGAATGGTAATATCTTCTACATCAGAAATAGCAGCATGTGGCCTCACTAGTACTACAGCACTTGCTAAAGTCATGAGGAAAGATCCCAAACTCTCTGCAGTTAGGCTTTGCAAGCTTCCTGGCGTTGGCCTCGTGTTTGGGGTGTACTAGGAGAGAGTGAGGGGTTCCAAGGGAAGGCCGGAGGTGCTGGCGGATCTCAGGCATCATAAATAACAATGAGAAAAACACGGATGTGCAGAAATCAATAAGCCGAGACTCACTCAGGAGGCTTTGAGAAGCCAGTCGGTGCCTATGGACCAGGCTGAACATCTGTCAGGCAAACAAAAAGCAAACTGAGAAGAACAAAGGCGAGAGGGATTATTTTCACTCAAGTTCTTCTTCAGGCTCAGCAGGTGACATCCAAGCTGCTTGGCCTTCCTTCCTTCAGACACTGAAACTCCACGGAGGGTATGCTGCCCAGCAAACCCCACACCAGCAACCCCAGCACAAAAGAAAGAGGAAGAAAACAAAACGCAGATGGAAAATTCAGGCAGAGCCACACCGTGGCCATGTCAAAGCTTCCCACGTCCTCGCTAATTTCCACAGAACCATTCTGCTTGAGTGGCAGAACCATTAATCTCCAAGGGGCGTGTAAGAGCAGTTAATTGAACTCTTACTCTCCTCCTTTTTCATTCTTAAGGCCAGAAGCTGGGGAAAAGGAGGAAAGCGGAGGAGCCACAGGTCTTTGCAAAACGAACAGAGCTCAGAGACAGCCAGATCCCAGGCACAGGGCGCAGCCATGAGTAACAAAAACGGTTCACAGTGGGGAAGCCACACTGTGCCATGTGCTGGCTTCTCTCACTGCCTTCAGTCTTCACCCAGCTGCTATGAGGCTACCCACAGCTTTGTGCACACTCAGGAGACAAGGTGTCCCTGGGGCTGGGAGTGGGGCTGCCCAAGTCTTCCCTGTTCAACAGTTGACAAAACCACTCAGGAATTAGCCCAAATTCCCACAGCTGGTATGTGCCTAGGTGATAGTGCATTACAAACCTACCAACAAAATTAAGATCACCAAATAACATTTATAAGGCGGCTTGGGGGTCAAGTTTTATGGGTTAAGTTTAGACATACCCAACACTATGATTTTTAAATATGTCCACAAATTCTTTGATATTCCTCTTTTCAAAAGGCAGAGTCTCCTTCCTTTCCCATAAGCGTGGCAGCGCTTCACACCTCACTTCGCACACACAGAACATGAAGCAACGAAGAGGTGTCACTTGTCATAAGAAAGCGTGTGTACCCTGCTCACTTCCTCGGGTCTCTTGCTCTGGGGGAGTCCAGTTGCCATGTGGTGAGGGCACTCAAGCAGCACTGTGGAGAGTCCTCGTGGTGAGGAGCCAAAACCCCCCACCCGGCAGCCAACACTCACTGGCCAGGCATGGGATTCAGCCATTTCAGAAGCAGATCTTCCAACCAGGTCGAGGTCAAGGTCAAGCCTTCAGACGACTTCAGCCGAGCTTCATGGCAGTGTTCTAAGACACCCCAAGCCCGAACTGCCCAGCAAAGCTACACTGACAGACTGTGTTAGAGGAAAACTGTTTAGCATTAAACCATTTAATTTGGGGGTAATTTGTCATGCATCAACAGATAGCTCAGACTTCCACCTTTATCTACCTTATGCCTAATATGAGATACCACAGTTGCCAAGGCTGAAATGTAACGTAAATGCCCTATCCCTTTCGGTGAAACTGGAGATTGGCAGGCACTGTGGAACGACAAAGCTGAGAAAGCTGTTCCTCTAACTCATGTTGCTCTCCCAGGGCACAGCTGGACTGCACTTCTCAGCCCCCTTGCAGCTGGGTGCAAGGGGACTGAGGTGCCATCAGTGGAATATGGGTCAAAGCGGTTATCCTGCTTCCAAGCCTGACTCATAAAACCTTCCCTGGTGGCTGCTATAAACCGAATGCGCCCCAGAATTCCCATGTTGAAGGCCTAATCCCCAGTGTGACCATGTTTGGAGACAGGGCTTTGAGGAGGTAAAGTTAAGTGAGGTCATGAGAACAGGGCCCTGAGCCATAGGCTTGGTGACCTTACCAGAAGAGGAAGAGAAGTCTTTCTCATTCCACATGAACACACCAAGGAAAGGCCAAGTGAGGACACAGCAAGAAGGCAGCCATCTGCAGCTCAAGGAGAGAGCCCTCCCCAGAGCCTGACCCTGCTGATGCTTTGATCTCAGACTTCCAGCCTCCAGAACTGGGAGAAAATAAACTCCTGCCGTTTAAGTCACCCAGTCTATGGTATTTTGTTACGGCAGCCTGAGCAAACTAAGGCAGATTCTCCATGTTCCCTCTTTTCCCATCTGCGTGCTGGATATTGAGACTCTGGGCAACCTTGGAAATCACACGTGGAAGGTGGCAGAACCCCGTCGGCTTGGGTGCCTGAATGTCTCCATGGAGCGGAGACCTCACACCACTGCTGTAACCGCTCCTCAGGGTCACCTACCGTGAGCTTCACAAGAAAGAAACTTCTACTGTGTTTTGCCACTGAAAGTTCAGGCTTGTTGGTTATGGCAGCTAGTATTCTATAACTAATACCTGTTACATTCATTGTGTTAATTGTATCAGAGTTTCTTTGTATGTTTGCTAACATTAGGGAATCCCTATTTTATTATTTCACGAACCTGTAGTTTCAACTCCCGCGGACTGACTCAGAAAACAATGACATACAACTGCCTGTGGTGAGGGCCGGTTTCTTGTTCAGGATCGTGCATTCCAGTGCCTATATGAGCCCAGGGCTGTGGTTTTGGGGGTGCCTGTTTGACTCTAATGGATGCCGTCAGACAACTCTTGTTCACAGGGTGAGAAATCTTCACTTTTCAGTGAAATCTTTGAATGCTGGGTTAGAAACAAGGCACATGCAGGGTTGTGTAGTAATGCTAGGATACTAGGTATTCTAGTAATGTTTGCTATGCTTTCTCTCTTTCTGAAAGATGTTAATCTCCTTCTACATCCGGGGCACATTAACACAGTGTACAACATTCCCAAGGGGAATAAAACTTTCTTTCCCCTGTCATTGGGAAAGCCACATTTTCCCATAGAATTCAGCATAGTGTTTGCTTACATGGATTCTGGTGGTTACCATTTCCTAATCCCTAACCTGCAGGTCAAAACTGCAGGTGCATACAAATGCATTACTTGACTTACGTGCCTCAGTTTTCTTTTCTTTTTTTTTTTTTTGAGACAGAGTTTCACTCTGTCACTCAGGCTGGAGTGCAGTGGCACCATTTCAGCTCACTGCAACCTCCACCTCCCAGGTTCAAGCAATTTTCCTGCCTCAGCCTCCCAAGTAGCTGGGATTACAGGTACACCACCACGCCCGGCTAATTTTTGTATTTTTAGTAGAGATGGGGTTCGCCATGTTGGCCAGGCTGGTCTGGAACTCCAGACCTCAGGTGATCCGCCCACCTTGGCCTCCAAAGTGCTGGGATTACAGGCCTGAGCCACCGCGCCTGGTCAGTTTTCTCATCTATACAGTGGGCTTAACGATAGTATCTACCTCGAAGGAGTGTTGTGAAGATTGGGCTGGATAATATGTGTCAATCATGGATCACAGTGACCAGTGTACAACATCAGTAAGTCATGACTATTAATGTTACGAGGACCGGGAGGAGGTGGGGAGGAGAGGAAGGTGAGGAGGATGGTGGACATGTGAGCATGAGGACCAGGAGGTGGGGAGGAGAGGAGGAGAGCAGGTCAAGAGGTGAGGAGCGGGGAGGAGAGGAAGGTGTGGAGGATGGTGACATGTGAGCATGAGGCTCCAGGATCTCAGAATCCCTGAAGGCAGATTTGCAGCTGCTCCTCTTCCTCACACCTGCCAATCACCATGTCCTGCAGATCTGCCTCCTAAGCACCTCTCAATTCACCACCCTGCTGCAGCACAACTCTCTTTCTAATATTTACGTATTTATTTATTTATGTATTTATTTTGAGACAGGGTCTGACTGTGTTTTCCAGGCTGCAGTGCAGTGGCACCATCTTGGCTCACTGCAACCTCCGTTTCCCTGGTTTAAGTGATTCTCCTGCCCCAGCCTTCTGAGTAGCTGAGATTACAGGCATGTGCCACCACGCTTGGCTAATTTTTATATTTTTAGTAGCCACGGGGTCTCACCATGTTGGCCAGGCTGGTCTCGAACTCCTGACCTCTAGTGATCCACCCGCCCTGGCCTCCTGAAGTGCTAGGATTACAGGCGTGAACCACCGTGCCCAGCCTCTTTTTTAGAACCCAGCCTTGGCTGTGACTTGGTCTCTCTTCCTCCAGTTGAACTCGAACAACTGCTGGAATGACTGATCAAAATCCCAAGTCTCACCACTCACCCCCTACTTAAAATGCTTGGTTGGCTTCCTGAAGCCTTCAGAATGAAGTCCAGGGCTCTCCATCTGCCCTCTCCTCATTCTCCTTTGCAAAATGTTACTGATCTTCCTATAGCTAGGGGAGCTTCCAGCTGCCACAACAAGGCCACGTGCACTGCTGGGCATAGAGGTTGCCAGACGGCTGTTCCTGCCTCCTGCTCTTTTAGCCTGTCCTGCTGAGCCCTCAGATCTGGTGTGCCCGGGTTCTTTATGGCTCATCTCTCTTCCCCAGAAATTTCACCCAGACCCATGCTTTCAATCTATAACAATTCAGCACCTAAATGACTGTTTTCAGTCTGTTAATCTGCCATTTACTTCCTCATTCATTTATTAAATAAATCACCAAAGATTCATGGGGTTTTTTGCATAGCAGGAAAGAAAGGGTAGGAAAAAATGGCCACATATAAAGTACTGGAGAGTCTAATGAAGAGATCAGAACAAGCACAGAAGCAACAACAGAAAGACTAAATGCCATAAGCAAGATAGAAACAAGATCTGTGGAAGCTGGAAGAAGGCAGAAATGGTTTTATCAGTAGTATCAGGAAAGGTTTCTTGAAGAGGGAATTTCATTCACTCAGCACAAATTTTGTGGGCACAGACTATGTCGCAGGCACACAGGCATTTAGGAGGGACCCAAAGGGGGAACAGAATTTTGACTGCGCTGGAGGAACTACAGAGGAGTGGGGAAAGGAGGCGTGGAGGGCTGAGGGGATAAGAGGTAAAGGCAACCGGCAGAGTGAATTGGTTTTGTCTTCTGACAATAGGGCCCTGGTTGTCCTCTCAAAAACTACTGCTTCCTCTTCACATAACCGGGGAAAACTGACCTTTACTCCCAGCTCCAGGGCTGGGTCCTCAGCGGCTTCAGTCAGTCAGCATTTCCCATCTTCCTGATGAGAGCAGTTACTTCAAGGACAGGCTCGTGGCCCAGTTAGAATCAATGACGTCAGAGTACACGAGAGGCAAATACACAAGGCAAACCAGATAAATGAAGGAAAACTTGGATTCAGTGACTGGACCAAGTCTCGCCTGAAGTCCCTTTACTGTTTAAGCCATTTTTAGTTGGGTTTTTCTTTACCCGTAACCTACAAAGTCCTGTAGACGCAGTGAATAAAGATGTTGAGGCAGGAAAGCAGGGGAAGTCCAAGAAACTACAGATTGTTCTAGAAGTTAAGCAAGCAACAGGAGATACATCTGCAAAGATAGATTTTTTTAATCATTGTAATAACTCTTTAAATGTAACAATAGCAGCTGTTATTTATAATGACCACTTATTTCATGTCAGGTACTCTTTTAGGTTGTATATGTTAATTGATTTACTTAGTCCAGTGAAATAGATGCCAGCATTATCCCTCCTTTTTAACAGATGTGGAAACTGAGGCACTGGATAGACTGACTTATCCAAGGTGGCAGTTGCTGGATGACAAAGCCAAGATTCACACCCTGTCATCTTACTTCAGAGCCTGAACTCTGAAACATCATGCTGTTGTTTGTAGTTTTCAGTGAACCGTAAGAAGCTAAAAGATCTGTAATCTTACAAGCTTTGGGGTCAGATTCAACTTCTTCCACTTTCTAGGCAGCGTGACTTTGGAGAAGAATTGAACCTCTCTGAGTCCCGGGTTCTCCATCTATGTGACGAAGCGGAGGTGCTGTCCGAAATGAACTAACGCACTGAAGGAGCCTAGCACCACCATGAGCTCACAGGCAGGCTCCTTTGCCTTCTCCTGTTCCTGCCTCCTGCTGTGCCAGCTCATTGTCCTGGACTCTGGCCGGCTGGGTTAACATGAAGCTCCTTTCTTACCTTTGTTGACCTACTGTGGCTAACAAAACCCAGTTGCAGACCCAGGAGGAGCAAGAAGCACTTTCCTTTTATGTCTGCGGCCCGCAGTAATCCTCCTCCCAGAGTCTCCCAGAGAGGAGAGACTGTCGGCTGTGCCCCTCCCCTTAAGCCCACTGCTCTGCTTGGCTCTTGCTTGAGACATATGGCAGGGGCTTTGTCTTCAAATATGTCTGCTTTCAAGTTGAATACAACCATTGTCTGGGCCTGGGCCCTCCAGGAATTTACTGATGAGGGCAGGTTGATGACGGCACAGAATTTCAGTTGAAAGTTTCCAGTTGGCTGGTTGTCAGCAGCTGAGATGGCCAGGGAGCTGACCTGGGCTGAGATTCCCAAACTGCCCCCCCACCTTTTTTTTTTTTTTTTTTTTTGGGACAGAGTCTTGCTTTGTCACCCAGGCTGGAGTGCAGTGGCTGGATCTCTGCTCACTGCAACCTCCACCTCCCGGGTTCAAGAGATTCTCCTGCCTCAGCCTCCCAAGTAGCTGGGACTACAGGCACCTGCCACACCCGGCTAATTTTTGTCTATTTAGTAGAGACAGGGTTTCACCATTTTAGCCAGGCTGGTCTTGAACTCCTGACCTCAGGTGATCTGCCCACCTCGGCCTCCCAAAGTGCTGGGATTATAGGTGTGAGCCACCGCACCTGGCCTGGCCTGAACTGCCCCTCTTGTGAGGAAGGTCCTCGACACTGTCCCCCACCTAGTCTGAGGACCCTCTTGGACACTTGGAGGCCCGGGGCATGGCTGCAAGGCTGGGGAGTGGAGTTGGGGTAGCCCATGGCTAACATGCGTGAACAGAATGAAGGGAGTAGCAAAGCAGGCAGGACCCACTGCATGGCTGCCCCAGGGCCAGAGTGACCAGGGCACCCCAGGTGAAACAGAGTGGAATCTGACTGCAGGCCTTCCTCTAACTTTTTGCTCTCAAATAATCTTTGAGATTTACAGAGTAGTTGCAAAGATAGTACAGAGTTGCTATATATCCTTCATCCAGCTTAGCTATTGTCAAAATTCTGTGTAACCTGGGTACATGTACCAAAACTAAGAATTAACATTGGTTCTGTGAGTCCATAGGCGGTAATTAATAAACAAATAAATAAAATTAAAATAAATAAAAATTAGCATAGACACGTGTCAAAACTAAGAATGAACACTGGCATATGTATCAAAACCAAGAATGAACATTGGCACGTGTATCAAAACTAAGAGTTTATGTTGACATTTGTATCAAAACTAAGAATTAACATTAGCACATGTATCAAAACTAGCAGTGAACACTGGCACACCACTACTAAGCTCCAGACCATATTCAGATTTCACCCGCTCTTCTGCCCGGGGACGCATCCAGGACCCCACACCGCATTTGGGTGTGATGCCTTCTCAGGCACTCTGGTCTGTGACCGTTCCTCAGGCTTTCCTTGAATGTCCCGTGAAGTGGGTTTGTCTGCTGTTTCCTCATGATTACACTGAGGTTGTTGGCTTTGGGGAAGAACGTGAGCTGCCTTAGGGCAATGTGGCTTGGGGGACGTTAGCCTTCATCTCCTGGTTGAGGTGGGTCTGCCAGGTTTCTCCAATGTAAGTAACTAGTTTTTCTATTTAACACTCTGTTCTAAAGCCTCTACATCCAGCCCACACTCAGGGTTGGCGTAGGGAGGGAGCAGGGAAGGACTCACATGTATTGTTTGGAGGGCAGAGGCTTTTGAAAGCAGAAGATGTCTGTTTTGGGTGCCCTAGCTCAGACCAGTGCTTTAGAGAGTTTCCATGAGGCCAGGGCCCTTCTGTGGGCTCAAGTTTCTTCAGAACAGCCAAATGTGAACTTTAGAATCCTGATTTGAGCACTGCAGTGCCCCCAGAGAGCTAATGAGAGACGGACAGAGAAGGTACAGCACGTGGAGCCAGCCCCCAGCCCCGGAGGGTGAGTGGAAAAGCCTGCTCTCCAAAGCACCTCCCCTGCGGGGCCTGGCTAACACAGGCCCTCGACCCACTCCAGACCCCTCCCTGTTGGCATTCCCTGAACTGTCCCTGACCATCAACCCCTCAGGAAAGTGGCCCTTCCCTGTAAGACCCAAAGACCGCTGCCTGACACGAAGGCCTTCCAGGAATCCTCCTGGCCTGTAGGCCCTTGAGATCCCCACTGGATCCTCCCTTTCTCTCCTGTTTGGTTTTCTGACTAAGCTTATCTCTCAGTTGTGGAACTGCAGTGCACATAAGACACACCCCTCCCTAATTGGGAATGCAGCTTCACACCCAGAGTGGGTTCTCCGGGGTGAGATGAGGGTCCTGATGACAGAGGGGTCTGAAACCCTTAACCAGGAGGGTTTTCTTCTGGCCTCTTGGTATTATATTTGTCTCCTCAGTCACACCCCCCTGCCCATGCTGTTTCTGACTCTCCCTGCCCCAGTGGTTCTAGTTCTGGTCTCGGACGACTCCCCACTGTCTGCTCACTGATGGAGCCGGTTGCCTCACTTCCTGCCTGTGGTTCCTGGTGTTGCTTTGTCTTCTCAGGCACTTCTATGACCAAATCAACAAGTCTCCCTCAAAAACCATGTGGTGTGAGCAGCTGAGGCTGAGACAAGAGGTCACCTGCTCCATGTCACATGGCCATGTAGCCCCAGTGCACAGACAGGAGAGCTGGACCCACGCATTCACTCCGCAAGCATGTACTGAACTAAATGCCAGGCTCCCATCTACTAGACTAGAAGAGAGAACGTCCGGCCCAAAAAGAACAAGTCCATAAACAACAAGCAGGCATTGCCAAAGCAGAGCAGTACTGACCTCTCTGAGGAACTGTCATTTGCCAGAGCCAACGGGAATGAGAGGCATGTCCCACAGCCATCAGGAGAGGGAAATGAGTATGTCCTGCAGCCATCAGGGGAAGAAAAAGAGGGGCATGCACTGCAGCCATCAGGGGAAGGAAATGATAGGCATGTCCTGCAGCCATCATGGGAAGGAAATGAGAAACAGGTCCTGCAGTCATCTGGGGAAGGAAATAAGAGACACGTTCTGCAGCCATCAAGGGAACAAAATGAGGGATGTGTTCTGCACCCATCAGGGGAAGGAAATGAGAGGCATATCCGGCAGCCATCAGGGGAAGGAAATGAGGGACGTGTACTGTAGCCATCAGGGGAAGGGAATGAGGAACATGTACTGTAGCCATCAGGGGAAGGAAAGGAGGGACATGTCCCACAGTCATCAGGGGAAGGAAATGAGGGACATGTTCTGCAGCCATCAGAAGGGAATGAGGAGCATGTCCTCCAGCTGTCAGGGGAAGGAAATGAGGAACATGTTCTGCTACCACCAGGGGATGAAAATGAAGGACATGTCCCGCAGCCATCAGGGAAAGGAAATGAGGAACATGTACTGCAGCCATCAGGGGAAGGAAAGGAGGGACATGTACTGCAGCCATCAGGGGAAGGAAATGAAGGGCATGTCTTCCAGCTGTCAGAGGAAAGAAATGAGGGACATGTTCTGCAGCCATCAGGGGAAGGAAATGAGAAGCATGTCCCGCAGCCATCAGGGAAAAGAAATGAGGGATATGTTCCACAGCCATCTGGGGATGGAAATGAGGGGCATGTCCCACAGCCGCCAGGAGAAGGAAATGAGGGGCATGTCTCACAGTCATCAGGGGATGGAAATGAGGGGCATGTACTGCAGCTATCTGGGTAAAAGAATGAGGGGCACATCTGGCAGCCATCTGGGGGAAAGGGATAGGATATGTCCTGCAGCCATCTGGGAAAAAGAATAAGAAGCATGTCCTGCAACCAACTTGGGATGGGAATGAGTATATCGTGCAGCCATCAGAGAAGGGAATGAAGGTCACATCCTGAAGCCATCTGGGAAAGGGAATGAAGGGCATGCCCCACAGCAATGAGGGGTACATCCTGCAGCCATTGGGGCACAGAAATGAGGGGGCATGTCCTGCACCCATTAAGGGAAGAGAATCAGTGGCATGTCCTGCTCCCACTAGGGGAAGGGAATGATGGGTACATCCTGCAGCCATCAGGGGAAAGGAATAATGGACATGTCCTGCATCCATCATGAGAAGGAACTGATGGGCATGTCCTGCACCAATCAGGGGAAGGGAATGGTGGGCACAACCTGCACCCATTGAGGCAAGGGAATGAGTAGCATGTCCTGCCTCCACTAGGGGAAGCGAACAATGGCCCCATCCTGCAGCCATCGGGAGAAGGGACTGACCGGTATGTCTCACACCCATCAGGAAAAGGGAATGATGGGCACATTGTGACCCCATTAGGGAAGGGGAATGAGTGGTATGTTCTACACCTATCAGGGGAAGGGAATGAGGGGTACACCCTGCAGCTGTCTGGAGAAGGAAATTAAATGCAAGTCCTGCAGCCACCTGGGAAGGGGAGTAGGAGTGAGTCCTAGGTCACCAAACAGCAGGCCCATCAAGCTTGTCCAGCTCCCTCCCAGTCTTCCAAGCAAGCCACAGAAGCTGGTGCCCCACAGGCCCATGGAGTCCCCAGGGAGGACCTCTGCTGATCTAGAAGGCGGCTTCCTGCCTGCTGAGTGGGAACCCAAGGCTGCCCTTCTTGGTCAGGCTCTCTGAGCACCTGCCTCATTTACAAGAGCACCAGGGAAAAGCAGAGCAGGAAGCACGAGAGACCAGCAAGTGCTCTGGACAGCAGGTAAGGTTTTCTTCGGATCTCATGAAGCTTAATGGAAAAGCAAACACTTTGAAATTATTTTCTAACCCACACACACCACAGCAAGGGAACACACTGGCTTCTACAGGTGTCTAGCTGGTGTGGCTTCCTGAGATACGGCACCAACCTCACAACCCACTGGAGAATATTCAGAGGCCCCTGAAGGAGAGGGAGCAAGATCCTTTCTGCTGTTACGCTTAAACCTCTTTTCCCTCACCCTCATTGCACCGTGTCTGTGAACATCTGATCACCAGGAAAATATGGCCCTGGATTAAGCCTAGTGGTTAAATTCTTTAGGCATTTTTTCCCATTTAAAATAATTAACTCCATTAAAGAATCTGAGAAACAATACAGAGTTCTGGACTGTGGCCTGCGGAGGATGAAAGAAATGAAGGTTCCTTCTACTGGGGAGGCTTTTGGAGACTTTACCCTGAAATTAGAAGATACCGAATATCTGGAAGGAAGACCCTAAGGCTCCAGCATTCTGCATGCTGATGGCTGTTGTGTTAGGATGTTTTTTTCTGCTCACTTCCTTTTGTTTCTGGAGGTTTGTGTGCCCTGTGGCCCTGGGATCAGTGACGGAACACATCTCTGGAGTTTCCAGGTTCTTCTCTAACCATCCTTAGCTTTACTGAGCCAGGGACACGGAGGACAAGGCGATGGGAGCAGGAAGCTCATCTGTGCACGTTCACTTCTTGCCCAGTGAAGGCCAAAAAGCAAAGTTTAGCCCCACACTGATGTGAGGAAATCTAATTTCGCCCACAAAGAGCCACGGCCAGCTGACAGGTCAGGGAGGGTCTGTCTTGCTGTGCACGGAGGATCCTGCCAGAGGCGTCCGGCTGAGGTTGTCTCTCTTCAGTGACGTGATCAGACACCCAAGGATTCAGGGAAGGGTGCCAGGCCCTGCTGCCCCATTTGGCTGATGCCTGACGTCTTCACGATGAGGCTGGCATGCGGCCAGCAAAGAGCACTCGGGGACATAAGTCATAAGAGAGCAGCATGCATCTACGTTGACAGGACCGGAGCACTCTGCTCCTCCCAGTCTCTTCAGGTTTAAAAGGATCTCTTCCCATTAAAGTCTTACTTAAGTCTAGACTTTAGTCTAAACTTATCTATAAAGATTTTAAAGGTTTGTTTAAAGTATAGATAAAGTGTAACTGTAAGCCCATGGGACCTGCTGCTGGAGAGGGGAATGGAATGGAGATTCTCACAAATGAGAACCAACTCTGGGTCACGGAGCTCCCACCACAGTGGCTCTGAGCCCACTCTCTAGACTGACAGCAGCAGGAGGAGGCAATACTGGAAGAGGAAAAGCGGAGGAAAGAGCTCCTCACTCAGTAGCGATACAACAATACTGAAGGCATTATTTGTACGTCAATTGAAAAGAATAGGAAAAGGAGACTGACCAGTTGCTTAAATTCAATAGTTTTCTATGCTGTGGCACACCAGAAAATATCCCAGATGAATTAAAAGACTCACTTTTTAAAACCTAGTGAAAACAGAGAAGTATACTTTATTAGCATAGTTTGAAGAAAGCCTTCAACCTATATTACTAAAATATAGAAGAAACAAACCCAGGAGTCACAAAGGAAAATACTGGCAGACTTCATCACACACACACTTAAAACCACCCTATGAGAAAAGCAAACATAAATGAAGCTTTTTTTAAGGTGTCTACTGGAATAAAATACTTGCAAAGTATTTAAGAGGTTAAAAATTAATATGAATAATTTATAAATGAATTCTTCAAACTGTTAAGAAAAAGACAACTCAATAGAAAAATGGGCAAAAAATAAACAGGTGATTCATAGAAGACAGACAAGAAACAAACATATAAATAAACATACACATACACATTTATTTTCTAACCTCCTCCTCAACTGTTAGTAAGGGGAAGGCAAGTTTGGGCAAAATAAACAAGTATGCTCATTACTTATAGTAGTTGTGTTTTGTAAAGTCACTGCTGTCGACTGAAGAATCACGAGGTTCATACATTTGGCGAGGAGAGCTTTATTTCTTACAAAGGATTGCACCTTGCAGGCTGGCCATCTTGCAGGCTGGGAAGCAGAAACCAAAAGCAGGCACTTTGAGGGAGGAAAGGCTGGAACAGGAATTTATGCCAAATGGGTTGGCTAAGTATACATATCTAACAGGTTACTCGTGATGGGTGGATGCATGCATCGAAAGCAAACATGCATGCATGTCTGTCCACATTCAATCTGGGGTAAGCACTTAACGTTTAAATGCACTATAATTATGCTCTGTATGTGGAAGATGAAATGGAGGACACAGAGGCATCCTGTGTGCAGCCACCGTACACCGGCCAGAATCAGTCCGTGGTCGCTGGTCTCTCATCACGAAGGAATGCTGCTCCGTCTTGTGTCCAGACCACAGAAGGAGAGTCTGACAAGTCTTTTGAAAGGGCTGTAGCTTCTGTGGAACCCTCGTGAGAAAGTCTAATGGCGATGAGCGAGGGAGGGGGTATAACAAGGTGTGTCCAACCTCCCCACTCCATCATAGCCAGGAATTCAGTTTTTAAAATTTCTCTGGGGCTCCCTTGGTCAAGAAGGAGCCCATTCAGTCAGCTCAGGGGCTTAGGATGCCATTTTTCTTTTTCAGCACAAACACTGAATTAGTGAACAGTGAACCATGGCTCACGGAGGAAAGACAGGGTTAGGTTCCCGTGAGCCTCAGGACACAGCTTTTTCATCAACCCATCAGTATAAAACTTTGTTTTACGTATGTTTCTGATTAAAGACACCTTATTTAGTATGTATTGTGGAGTAAGTAACATGGCCAACGGCACTATAACTCCCATCTGAATGAAGCTCGTCTAATGCATGTTTTCTCCAAAAGGCACCTCACAGCCTTCTTGCTCTCGGTAACGCGAAGCAGCACTTCCGCACTGTGCTTGAGGCCATTTTAAACAGTGAAATCACCAACAAAAAGCATAAAAATGAGGGAAAAAAAGTGGCACTAAATAAACTGTGAAAAGAAAATAGTTGCTTACAGCGTGAGTTGAAGCCAGAAGGCCGAGCGTCACCTCATTCAGCTGGAACATGTGCTCTGAAGACACAAACTTTTCACTTCTCTGCCCACTTGAGAGTGTTGATTTGAGGGTTACCAATAAATGTTGGTGAGTAGGTAGATTCACAAATAAGAAATCCATGAATAACGAGGATCAACTAGAGAGAGAGGGGAAGACTCGCATGTGGAGAGAAAAAAATGTGAATATTTGCACCCCAAAGCTTGCCCCGTAGAAGTTGCCAACTATTTATTGTGCTTCTCCCTTACATCGTGTTTGTTTCAAGCACTGGGGCAGATACACTGAGACCACGCTGCTGCCTCAGAGGGTTCATTACAATGGAGGAGTCAGATTATACTCAAGTGAACAAATAATTACAGGTTGTGCTTTCTCTAGAACAAAATAATCAGGTTGCTCTGAAAAAGAATAAATACTCAGGCTAGCTGAGAGAGATGTAACCTGTGCTGCAGATCTGAGGGAAGGCGTTGCCAGCAGTGTGGAGACGGGAGAGGGCCAGGCTGCCAGCAGCCTGCGGCACGGTGTCTGGAGAGGCCAGCTATGGGCCTAGCTGGCTTTGGGGAGGGTAGTGGGCTGCATGTGAGTGGTTAGTGGAATTTTCACTCTATGTAACTGTGGGGTATTCTCAATAATAATATTAATACATATTTACATAGCAGAGTATAAATGAAAATATTTAAAATAACAAAGCAAAGCATTTTCCAGTTTCTTTAAGGACCTCATGGTCCTTACTGAGATAACAGAAAGAGCCTGTTAGTTGTCCATCTCTGACCTGGACACCACAGCAACCTCTGTACCGTTATCACTCTTACCAGCACTACCCTAGACCACTCCCCACAGCAACCAGGATAACGGCTGGCTGTGTGGCTCCCTTCTCTGACTGCCCTGTGGTCTTGAGATCAAAGGTCATCATCCCTCACATGCTCCCCAAGGCCCAAAAGGAGCTGCCTCTGCAAGCCTTCCCCACTCGCTGTGCGTTCACGCTGTGTGAGCTGCATGCGCTCATGCTGCTCTGCTGCATCCGTGGCTTTCTCTGCTCTGCATTCTTGTCTGGCACCCTCTCCTGGGGGGCCATTCCCTGTCACTTCTCCTGCTCTGCCCAAAGCAGTCAACAGAACATCGACTATTTATACACAAGTGCCCAGTTACAGACTGGTGTTAGCCTTTGATCAATCTTAATCAGCAGCCATAAAAAACAATGAAATCACGTCCTTTGCAACAACATGGATGCAACTGGAGGCCGCTATGCTAAGTGAACTAACTCAGAAACAGAAAATCAAACACTGCTTGTTCTCGATTATAAATAGGAGCTAAACAATGGGTACACATGGACACAGAGATGGAAATAGACACTGGGAGCTCCAAAAGTGGGGAGGGTGGAAGGGAAGCGAGTGTTGAAAACTTACCTGTCAGTTACGGTGTTCACTATTTGGGTGATGGGCACACTATAAGCCCAGTGCCCACCAGCATGCAATACACCCACGTGACAAACAGGCACATGTTCCCTCACTCTAAAATAAAGCCAGTGCAGATGCATATCTACACATGACTGACTGACTTACTCTACTAGGCTGTGGGCTGTCACTTGAGCTCTGTCATTTGTACTTTGGAGTTTACGTCAATGATAGAATCTTTACATTTCTAGTTCAACGCTGTTACCAAAGCAACACACTTTCACAAATTTGACAGTCTCAAATTGTTGCCAAAATTTTGTCACCCAGACTTAGATTTCAGAATATTTCTGATTAATTAATTAATTACCAAATTTTTACATATACATTGACATCACGGGAAACATACAAAACGTACAGCTCAGTCATTTCCTCTTCAAACTAAGCTTTACAGTAAGACAAAAATTTGAGTTCAGATCTAATCTAAAGTTTGAATTCAGATGGCAGCTGGCAAAAATCAGGTTTTCTTAGCTCTAAGAACCTCTTCTTATACTACAACTACAATACTTGAAATGTGCCACCTCTTTGAGTTGGGGCAGCCTGGCTATGGATACAGGGCAGTCTCCACTCTACCTGTCCCAGCCACATGCTCATGTGCAGCCTCACTGCCTGCATTCTGATGACCAGTGAGCATCACTCTCATTTTCCTGCAGGTGCGGTGGGGGTTGTGGGTACTTTACATCCTCAGTAAGAGAAGACCATGTCTGAACTATGAAGCCAATGATCATTTAGACCTCCGATACCTTTCATTCTAAAAACTCCTTAAGAAGGTGGGATCAGTCAGGCAAAAGAATACCTACACAACACAAAAGTTTAGATGTGTGAAATAGTGAAGGAACTTGAGTGTGAGAGTTATAAATAGTTTGCTAAGAATATTTATTGAATGCCTCTTATACACTTGATACTATGTAGATGCTGGGAATATGTTGAGAGATGAACACATAGTTTCTTTCCACTTGGAATTTATCATCTATTGACTGAGAGAGATCAAGGAAATAAAAAACTAATAAAAATGCAAATGGGGTAAATGTTACAAAGGAGACAAACAGGCTAGGCCACAGTGAACAGTGAAGTATGGAACCTATTTCTTCTTAAAAGGAGGACTAGGAAGGTTATTCTTAGGAGGTGCAGCAAGTACTGAGAAGCAAGAATGAGGAACCATGCATGAATGAGCATGCAAGGTTGAGACACCAAACCGGCCAAAGCCACTGAGAGAAAATAACTCTATAGGTTCAAGGGAAAAAATGAGGTCAGGGGAGCTGGAGGATGGTGGTCAATGGGAGAGAGGCTTGAAATGAGGGAGGAGAGGCAGCTAGGGGGGACACGCACACAGAGACCACACATGGACTAACTACCTGCAGGGGGGACACACACACGCAAAAACCACGCATGGATGATTCACCTGGAGGGGATGCACACACAGACCACATGTGGATGAGCCACGTGGAGGGAAGACACACACACACACACAGACCACATGTGGATAAGCCACATGGAGGGAACACACACACACAGACCACATGTGGATGAGCCATGTGGAGGGAAAACACACACACGGACCACATGTGGATGAGCCACGTGGAGGGCACACACACAGAGACCAC
>NC_045438.1:21153895-21246285 GCF_002776525.5 Piliocolobus tephrosceles
CACAGAGACCACATGTGGATGAGCCACGTGGAGGGAACACACACACAGACCACATGTGGATGAGCCACGTGGAGGGAACACGCACACACACAGACCACATGTGGATGGGCCACGTGGAGGGAACACACACACAGGGGCCACACATGGATAATCCATGTGGATGAGCAACACAACACGATGGAGAAATTGGTATGATTCCATATGCTTGAAGAAGGCCATTCTGGCTATCTGGTGAGACTGGTGGGGGAATAGCTAGATAAGTTTGCACAGTGGCTATTGGAATGGCCCAGACCTGTGCAGATGATAAGTTGGATGATGGTTACTGAAGACGAGAAGATGTGGTTGGGTCTGAGATATGTATGGCAGGTAGAACTGACAAGATCTGTGGTGGAGTAGATGTAAGGAATGAAAGGACAGCAGTTCAGGTCTATAGTGTGAGCAACTGATGAAAGGGTACAGGAGGAAGACTCCTGGATGAACAGATTGTAGGAAGAGCTGGATGCCAACATTCACTTTGGGATATGTTTCTATTGGAGAATCTCAGTAGTGATGTTACAGTCATTGAATATTTTAGTCTGGGATTCAAAGGATAGGTTTAGTCTAGAAATATAAATTTAGGAGTCATCGGCATATAGATGGCATTTAGTGCCATGGGGCTGGCTGAAAAGCTTAGGGAGAGAGTGGAAGGAGAAAAGAAGCCTTGAGAAATGCCCACAACTACAAGTTGGATAGAGAAAAAGAAAGTGTACAGAAAACTGAGAAGCAGCTAATGAAACAGGAGAAAACCTCAGAGAATGTGGCATCACCAAAGGTAAGAGAACAGATTGTTTCAATCAAGAGAATTATCATGCTATTTGGCCACAAGGAGATCACTGGTATCTTGACAAGATCACTTTAGTGTAGTGGGGACAAAAGCCAGATCAGAAAGCCGGAAAGGATGGAAAGAAGTGGGATCAGCATCTATAGACAACATTTTTGAGAGGATTGACTACGAAAAGAATCAGCTAGAGGGTACAATAGCTAGAGGGTAAGTAGGGGACAAGGGAGGCTCTCTTATTTCTTTATAATGGGAGGTAATAAGGCATATTAGTTACTGGTGAGGATGATTAAATACTAATGAAAGATCAATAGCACACAACAGAAAGGAAAAGAAAGAAGTTCTAGACAATGATCCCATGAGAGAAATGGGATCAAAATCTCCTGTGAAGGGTTTGATTTTTGTTAATAGGGGAGACCTTCTCCAGTTTTATGTGGATGGAATAAAGAGCAAAAGGTGTAGGTAGAATTACAGCTTTGGGAACTGGAATAGGAAGGAGGTCTATTATGATAGCATAACTTGTTTCAGGAGAGTATCAAGCTATATGGACAGTACTTAAGTGAAAGATGAAGCTGAAAAGAGAGGCAGGGGATATATTATACAGCGCCTTACCTGCCATGGTAAGGAGTGTTTTAGGTGCTAGGAAGATTTTTAAAACCCAATGAAGGTACAATAATAAGAAAACAAATGACCCATTATAAAAATGATTTAAAATATAATTAAAATAGTCATTAGGGAAATTCAAATTGAAACCACAATGTAATATTACTGTACACCTAGCAAAATGGCTTTAATAAAGCTCTGACAATGTCACATGTTGATGAGAGTGAAACAAGGACTAACACTGGCAGAGATGTCAATTATTATATGACAAATATTTTAGATCAACCATCATAGAAATACTTCAGGCCGGGCGAGGTGGCTCACAGCTGTAATCTCAGCACTTTGGAAGGCCAAGGCGGGCAGATCTCTTGAGGTCAGGAGTTTGACACCAGCCTGGCCAACATGGTGAAACCCTGTCTCTACTAAAAATACAAAAATTAGCCAGGCATAGTGGCATGTGCTACTCGGGAGGCTGAGACAGGAGAATCACTTGAACCTGGGAGGTGGAGATTGCAGTGAGCCAAGATCGTGACACTGCACTCCAGCCTGGATGACTGGGGAAGACTCTGTCTTAAAATAAATAAATAAATAAATAAAAATAAATAAAAACGCTTCAACAAGCAATACAAAAACACTCGAAATATATTAGAAAAATAGAAAGTTCCAGCAAATAATTAGAGGGTATTAAGAATAATTGAATGGAAATTTTAGAACTGAGACATGCAATAACAGAAATGTTTTTAAAACTCGGTAGACGGACTCAACAGCAGAATGGAGGGGACAGAGGAAAGAACTGGTGAACAGGAAAATAAAATAAAATAAAATAAGAAATTACCTAATCTGAACAGCAGAAAGAAATAAACAGAGCCTCGAAGACCTATAGGATCACAATCAAAGGTCTAACATTTATGTTATTGGAGTCCCAGAGAGAGGAGAAAGAGGGCATGACTTAAAAAGTAGTCAAATAAATAGTGGATGAATATTTTCTAAATCTGGCAAAAGACATAAATCTACAGATTCAAAATGTTGAGTTAACTCCAAATACCTAAAGAAATCCTTGCCAAAGCATGATATGACTAAACTTTTGAAAACTAAAGACAAAGAAAAAATATTGAAAGCAATGAGAGAAATAACATCTACCTATAAGGGATAACAATTTGAATGATACGGAATTTCTCATCAGAAACCAGGGAGCCAGAAGGAAGTAACAATATTTTTCATGTGCTCAAAGAAAAGAATTGTTAACCCAGGATTATTTATCCAGAGAAAATATAAAGGTGAATGAAGGGGACCTGAAGATATTTTCACATGAAAGAACAGTAAGAGGATTTGTTGCCAGTGGACCTGCTCTAAAATAATGGCTGAGGGAAGTTTTCTAAACAGATAAGAAGTCATAAAAGAAAGAATCTTGGATCGTGTCAACCTAAAGGAAAAAACTGAGGCAAAATTAATATAAGTAGGGAGTTTATCTGTGCCGAAGCTGAGGACTGAAGCCCAGGAGACACATGCAATTTGCCCTGACACATGCTCCAACTAACAGTAGCTACAAGTGGTTTGTAAAAGGAAAAAAGAAGTGCTGTCCTTAAGTTGTTTACCAAGAATTTACTTTGCTTTATTAAAATAACAAAAGTGATCGGTTGGCTATACATTTTTCTTTGTATCACAAATTCCAGGAACATGAAGATTATGGATGAGAGTTACATTGTGCAACTTGTGGTAACATTTCAGGTAATTTATCCATTAGCCTGGAAACTAGAAGAAAGGAAAAAGAATCAAAATGCCTTTTAAAAATTGCACCCAGGTATGGCTGCAGGGGACACGACTGGACTCTCATGCTCATGTCTCTCTAGGTCTGATACATTTTCCATATCAGGCCAGGCATGGTGTCTCATGCCTATAATTCTAGCACTTTGAGAGGCTGAGGTGGGAGGGTCACTTGAGAGTGGGAGTTCAAGACCACCCTGGGCAACACAGTAAGATCAAGATCCTGTCTCCACGAAAGAAAGAAGAGAAAAGAAAAGAAAAGAAAAGAAGGAAAGATTGATTTAAAAATTAGTTGACATGACGGTACATGCCTGTAGTCCTGGTTACTCCAGAGGCTGGGGCAGGAGGACCACTTGAGCCCACGAGTTTAAGGCTGTATAAGTTATGATCATGCTACTGTACTCCACTACAGTGTGGGTGACAGAGTAAGGCCCTGTCTCTCTCAAAAAAAAAAAAAAAATTCGTATCTCACATTGCTCAGACTGCTCTGAGACATGTTCTCAATCATTAGGAAGAAAAAAAGAACAAGGAAAATAGTAAAAATATAGATACATATGATACATTTTCTTTCTCCTCTTGAATATTCTAAATTATGTTTATTGTTGAAGCAAAAATTATAACCCTAACTGATGTGGTTGTAAATACACACAGAAGAAATATTTAAGACAATTACATTAAACATATTATTATTAAATATTTATCATTACTAAATTATAAATGAGGAGGGTGAGGTGACATAAAGGAGGTCACCTTTTTTCCTACTTTTCATGGGAGCTGGTAAAATGCTGACACAGATAGACTGTGTTATGTGTAATAAGTAGAAAAGCTACACCAAGAGATAAACAGTGCAATACATAAATCAAAGTGGAACTGTAAAACAAAAATATTCAAGAAATGTATAGGAAGGTAGGGATAACAGAAAAACAAAACACAGAGAGAAATAGCAGAAAATTTTTAAAAAGATGACAACTTCAGACCTAATGTATCAACAATTTCATTAAATGTAAATGCTCTAAATAAACCAGTTAAAAGGAAGAGATTGGCAGAGTGAATTAAAGCATAACCGAAATATACACTTTTTATATGAAACTCACTTCAAATACAATGATTATAGGCAGATTGAAAGTAAAAGGATGCTTGTGCTTGCCATTGGCGGACCTGTAGGCAGACCTGCCCAGTCCAGCCCTGCCCACTGTGGCCTCCATTCACTCCCTAGGGCTGAGCAGGGACTCAGACCACTGTGTAATCCAGAATCACCCCATTGCCTGAGGCAATGGTGAGCTTCGGCCAGTAAACAAGGATCAAGTATAGACACAGTCACGTTGGCTGCTGCTGGTTCTTAACTGTAAGTGCCATCTACTGGATTACAGGTTGAACTGCACAGCCCAATATAAAACCTGAAAGAAGTGCACAGGGCTATAGAAATAAAGCCAAAAGACCCCACCCAGCATTCTCTACAGTTGCACCCCTAGGGAGAGGGGTAAAGGGAAAAGGAAAGAAAAATAATAATAATACTATAGGAAAAGAAAGAAAAAGAAAAGAATCCTGGATGAAAATAATTATAAAAATTAGAAGTGCCAACATCTCCAGATGAGAAGGAACCAGCACAAGAATTATGGCACCATGAAAAATCTGAATATAGTGATTCCACCAAATAATTGCACTAGCTCTCCAGCAATGGTCTATAACCAACATGGAAACTCAAAAATGACAAATAAAGAATTCAAAGCATGGATTTCAAGGAAGCTGAATGAAATCTAAGACAAGGTTGAAAATCAACACAAAGAAACTTTCAAAGCAATCCACGAAATGAAGGAAGAGACAAACATCTTCCAAAGGGGGAAATCAATCAGACCTTCTGGAATTGAAAACTCACTTAAGAAATTTTAAAATACAATTGAAAGTTTTATCAATAGACTGGACCAGGCAGAAGAAAGAATTTCAGAGCTTGGAGACCAGGCTTTTGAACTAACCCAGTCATACAAAATAAAGAGAATTTTTAAAGATGAACAACATCTTCAAGAACTATGAGATTACGCAAATAGACCAAACTTATAAATTATTGGCATTCCTGAGAGAGGATAAAAAGTAAATAATCTGGAAAACATATTTGAGTGAATCATTCAAGAAAATTTCCCTAGGCCGAGGCGGGCGGATCACAAGGTCAGGAGTTCGAGACCATCCTAGTTAACACGGTGAAACCCCGGCTCTACTAAAAATACAAAAAATTAGCTTGGTGTGGTGGCAGGCACCTGTAGTCCCAGCTACTGGGAAGGCTGAGGCAGGAGAATGGTGTGAATCCAGGACGTGGAGCTTGCAGTGAGCCAAGATCACGCCACTATACTCCAGCCTGGGCGACAGAGTGAGACTCCGTCTCAAAAAGTAAAAAAAAATAAAAAATAAAAAAATTTCCCTATTCTTGCTGGAGAAGTAGACATGCAAATACAAGAAATCCAGAGAACACCTGTGAGAGACTATACAAAACAAATATCACCAAGGCATAGAGTCATGAGACTGTCCAAGGTCAACCCTAAAGAAAAAATCTTGGAGATAGCTACAGAAAAAAGTCAAATCACATACAACGGGAACACTATCAAGCTAACAGTGGACTTTTCAGCAGAAATCTCACAAGCCAGGAGAGACTGGGGGCCTATTTTCAGGATTCTTAAAGAAAAGGAAGTCCAACCAAGAATTTCATATCCCACCAAACTAAGCTAAAAGAAATAAAATATTTTCCCAACAAGCAAGTGCTAAGAGAATTCATTACCACTAAACCAGACTTACAAGAGATCCTTAAAGGAGGTCTAAACGTGAAAGCAATACAGTGATACTGGCTATCACAAGAGCACGCTGAAGTACATAGCCTATGGACCCTACAAAGCAACCATACAATCGAAACTACAAAGCAAGCAGCTAAGAACTTCATAACATGATCAAAACCTCACATATTAATATTCGTGTTCAATGTAAATGGTCTAAACACCCCACTCAAAAGGCATAGAGTGGAAAGTTGGATTAAAAAACAAGATCCATCTATCTGCTATCTTCATGAAACCCATCTCACGTGTAACAACACCCATAGGATCAAAGCACAGGGTTACAGAAAAATCTACCATACAAATGGAAAATAAAAAAGATTAGGGATCACTATTCTTATATCAGATAAAGCAGACCTTAAGCCAACAACAGTTAAAAAGAACAAAGAAGGGCCATTACATAATGATAAAGAGTTCAATTCAACAGGATTCATAAAAGAAGTACTTCTAGACAGCCACACAATAATAGTGGGGGACTTCAACCCCCCACTATCAGCATTAGACAGATCATAGATGCAGAGAACTAACCAGGAAATTCTGGACTTAATCACAACACCTGGCCAATTGGGCCTAATAGACATTCACAGAATACACCTATCAACCCACAATATACATTCTTTTCATCTTGCACACCAAACATTCTGCAAGATAAACTATATTCTTGGCCAGAAAGCAAGTCTCAATAAATTCAAAAAAATCAAAATTATATCAACCATACACTCAGACCACAGTAGAATAAACATAGAAGTCAATACTGAGAAGACCTCTCAAAGTCACAAAATTGCATGGAAATTAAACAACTTTATCCTGAATGACTCTTGGGTAAACAATGAAATTAAGGCAAACACCTAAAAAGTCTTTGAAAGAAATAAAAGCAGAGACACAAAATACTAAAATCTCTGGGATGTAGCAAAAGCAGTGTTAAGAGGAACATTTGCAGTGCCAAATGTCTACCTCAAAAAGTTAGAAAGATCTCAAATTAACAATTTAACATGACACCTAGAAGAACTACAAAAACAAGAACAAACTAAACCCAACACTAGCAGAAGAAAAGAAATAACTAGAATCAGAGAATAACAGAATGAAATTGAGACTGAAATATCCATACAAAGACTCAACTAAACCAAAAAGTTGATTCTTTGAAAGGATAAACAAGATTATAGACCACTAGCTACGTTAACAAAGAAAAAAAGAGAGAAGATCCAAACAGACACACATCAGAAATGACAAAGGTGATGTTATACAACCAATCCCACAGAAATACAAAAGATCCTCTGAGACTATTATGAATACCTCTATGCACACAAGCTAGAAAATCTAGAAAAAAAAAAATAGATAAATTCCTGGAAACACAAAATCTCTTAAGATTGAATCAGTGAGAAATTGAAACCCTGAACAGACCAATATTAAGTTCCAAAATTGAATCCATAATTTAAAAATCTATCAAACAAAAAAGCCCCAGACCAGATGGATTCATAGCTGAATTCTACCAGATGTACAAAGGAGAGCTAGTACCAATTCTACTGAAAACATTCCCAAAAATCGAGGAGGAGGGAATTCTCCCTAACTCATTCTACAAAGTTAGCATCGCTCTGATACCAAAACCTGATAAAGAGACAACAACAACAACAAAAGAAAACTGCAGGCCAATATCCCTGATGAGCATATGTGCAAAACTTTTCAACAAAATACTATCAAACTGAATCCAACAGCACATCAAAAAGTAAATTCATCATGATTAATTAGGCTTTATTCCTGGGAGGCAAGGTTGGTTCAACACACACAAATCAATAAATCTGATTCACCACATAAACAGAATTAGAAACAAAAACCATATGATCATCTCAATAGACACAGAAAAAGCTTTCTGTGTCTAAAATCCAACATCCCTTCGTGATAAAAACCCACAAGAAACTGGGTATCAAAGGAACACCCCTCAAAATAACAAGAGCTGTCTATGACAAATCCACAGCTAACAACACAGTGAATAGCCAAAAAGCTAGAACCATTCCCCTTGAGAACTGGAACAAGATAAGGATGCTCACTCTCACCACTCCTATTCAGCTTAGTACTGGAAATGCTAGCCAAAGCTGTCAGGCAAGAGAAAAAAATAAAAGGCATACAAATAGGAAAAAAAGAAGTTAAATTATCTCTCTTTGCAGATGATATGTTTCTATACCTAGAAAATCCCAAATACTCCACCAAAAGGCTCCTAGAATTTATAAACAATTTCAGTAAGGTTTTGGAATACAAAGTCAATGTATAAAAATCAGTAGCATTTTTATACACCAATAACATTCAAGCTGAGAACCAAATCGAGAACATAATCTCATTTACAATAGCCACAAATATAATTTAGAAGAAATGGACAAATTATTGAAAAATACAGTCTACCACAACTTACCCAATATGAAATAGATCATTTCATTGCCCTATAATTCTTAATATTGAATTTGCAATTTTAAAACTCCCTAAAAAGATGTCTTTAGGCCCAGATGGTTTCACTGGAGAAGTCTACCAAATATTTAAAGTAGAATTAACATCAGTTTTACATAATCTCTTCCAGGACATGGAAGAGGAGGAAACACTTCTCTATTTCATGAAGCCAATATCTCCCTCATACCAAAGGCAGACAAAGATATTACAAAAAAAGAAAAAAGAAAAAAAAAAACCTGTAGACAAATAACCCTGATTAATATACATAGAAATTTCCTTAACAAAATATCAGCAAACATAAATCAACAATGTATTGAAAGAATTATACACTATGATGAAGTGGGGTTTACTCTAGAAATACAAGGCTGGTTCAATGTTCAAAAGTTAGTGGATATATTCCACCATATTAGCAGACTTAAGAAGAAAAGCCACACGATCATATGAATTGATGCATAAAACACATATGACTGAATCAAACACTCATTTATGATAAAATTCTCAGAAAAAAACAGAAATAGAGCGAGACATTCTTCAACTTCATAAGATGCATCTACACAAAGCCTAGAGGTAACATACTTAATGGTGAAAGACTAAATTCTGGCCCCCTAAGATTGTAGAAAAAGGCAAGGGTGTTTGCCATCACCCTTCTTATTCAACACAGTGAAGATTGTATAACAAGGCAAGGGTGTCTGCCATCACCCCTCTTATTCAACGTAGTGCTGGAAGGTCTTGCCAGTGCAGTCCAGACAGAAAAGGGAATGAAAGAAATACAGATTGCAAAGGAAGAAGTAAAATTGTTCTCTTTAGCAGAAAACAGGGTTGTCTACATAGAAAATCCCAAGGAACCTATAAAAACAAAATCCTAAAACTAGTAAGTGAGTTCAGCAAGGTCACAGATACAAAACAAACATACAAAAATCAGTTATATTTCTATATGCCAGCCATAAACACATGGACCAAAAATTGAAATACAATACCATTTACAATCACTCAAAAAATGGAAATACTGACCAAGCGTGGTGGTTCACGCTTGTAATCCCAGCACTTTGGGAGGCGAGGCGGGTGGATCACAAGGTCAGGAGAGCAAGACCATCCTGGCCAACATCATGAAACCCTGTCTCTACTAAAAATACAAAAATTAACTGGGTGTGGTGGTGCATACCTGTAATCCCAGCTACTCAGAAGGCTGAGGCACAAGAATCGCTTGAATCCAGGAGGCAGAAGTTGCAGTGAGCTGAGATCGCACCACTGCACTCCAGCCTGCGACAGAGTGAGACTGAAAAGGGGGAAAAAAAGGGAATACTTAGGTGTAAATCTATCAAGACATGTACCGAATTTGTGTGCTATAACTACACAATACTGATGAAAGAAACCAAAGAAGATCTAAATAAATGGATAGATATCCATGTTCAAGGACTGGAAGACCGAACATAGTAAAAATGTGAAGTCTCCCCAAGTTGATGTACAGGGTTCACATGGCTGCTAAGAAATCCCAGCAATATTTTTACAGAGATAGACAAGATCATTCAAAAATTTATATGGAAAGACAAGGGAACTAAAATAGCTAAAACAATTGTGAAAAAGAACAAAGTGAGAGCAATCAGCCTATCCAATTTCAAGGCATCTTCTACACTACAGCAATTGAAACAGTGTACATTGGCAGAGGAGAACTAATAAACTGCAGTGCTTCCATATTGTGGAATCCTACTTAGCATAAAAAGAAATTAACTATAGATACTTGCAACAACTTGGGTGGACCTCCAGGGAATTATGCTGAGTGAAAAAAGCCAATCCTAAAAGGTTACACACTGTATTATTCCATTTATATAACCATCTAGAAATGACAAAATTATAGAAATAGAGAACAGATTAGTGGTTTCCAAGGTTTAAGGAAGGGTGAAGGAGGGAACCAGGTATGGTTATAAAAGGGATACATAGGGAATCCTTGTATTGATGGAAATTTTCTGTGTCTTGACTGTACTAATCTCAGAATCTGATTGCCAGATGTTACCACTAGGAGAGGAAGCATAAAGGATATATGGAGTCTCTCTGTATTCAATTACATGTGAATCCACAATGACCTCAAAATAAAAAGTTTAATTTTTTAAAAAATGATATGTTGTATGATTTAATTTATGATATTCTGGAAATGGCAAAATTAGAGGAACAGAAAACAGATCAGTGTGCCAAGAGCTGGGCGTTAGGAGAGGAGGTGACTACAAAAGTGCAGAGGAAAATTTTGTGGGGTGAAGCAACTATTACATATCTTGGTTGAGACGGTAGTTACCAACTGTATGCATCTGTCAAAACACACAGAACTGTACCTAAAAGAGTTTATTTCATTGTCTGTAAATATTCTTAAGTGAATTAAAAAGCAATTAATAATGTTAAAGAGGGAACTGGCAGGGTCATAGTCATACTTGCATGTAAGACAGATCACTCCCCTTACTTTGTGGAGCGTGGGCAAGGGTAAGACCAGGAGACTTGGATATTACTGGAGTCTCCAGGCTTGACACTAGGATCTGAACTAGGAATTAAGGAGCAATGGATATAGGAAAGAGGCAATGATTTCAATACTTCCTAGGGCTGTTCTAGGACAGGAATAAAAAGATAGATGTGGTTCCTCCCAAGAAAGTGGAGCCTTTTGACCAGGTGTGGTGGCTCACACCTGTAATCCCAGCACTTTGGGAGGCCAAGGTGGGCAGATCACAATGTCAGGAGATAGAGACCATCTTGGCTAAGACAGCGAAACCCCATCTCTACTAAAGATACAAAAAATTAGCCAGGTGTGGTGGTGGGCATCTGTAGTCCCAGATACTTGGGAGGCTGAGGCAGGAGAATGGCGTGAACCTGGGAGGTGGAGCTGGCAGTGAGCAGAGATCGCACCACTGTACTCTAGCCTGGGTGACAGAGCGAGACTCCATTCCAAAAAAGAAAAAAAAAGAGAAAGTGGAGCGTTTGTCATTTGTCTGGAGGATGGTGGCCCTCTTCTCACAGCTCCAGTAGGCAGTGCCCCAGTGGGGGCTCTGTGTGGAGACTCCAACCCCACATTTCCCTTCTGTACTGCCCTAGCAGAGGTTCTCTATAAGGGCTCCACCCCTGCTGTAGACTTCTGCTTGGACATCCAGGCCTTTCTGTACACCCTCTGAAATTTAGGCAGAGGTTCCCAAACCTCAGCTCTTGCCTCTGTGCACCAGCAGGACCAACACCACATGGAAGCTATCAAAGCTTAGGGCTTGCACCCTCTGGAGCAATGACCACAGCTGTATCTTGGCCCCTTTTAAAACATGGCTGGTGGGGCTGGGACACAGGGCAACAAGGGCCCCTGGGCCTAGCCAATGAAACCATGCTTTGGAGACATTTCTCCTGCATTGTCTTAGTGATTAACACTCAGCTCTTCATTACTTATGCAAATTTCTGCCAAGGGCTTGACTTTCTCCCCAGAAAGTAGGTTTTTCATTTCTACTGCATCATAAGGCTGCAAATTTTCCAATTATTTTTTTTTAAACAGAGTCTCGTCTGTCACCCAGACTGGAGTGTGATGGCACAATCTTGGCTCACTGCAACCTCCACTTCCCAGGTTCAAGCAATTCACTTGCCTTAGCCTCCCGAGCAGCTGGGATTACAGGTGTGTGTCACCACTCCCAGCTAATTTTTGTATTCTTAGTAGAGATGGGATTTTGCCATGTTGGCCAGGCTGGTCTTGAACTCCTGACCTCAGGTGATCCCATCTCAGCCTCCCAAAGTGCTGGGATTACAGGCATAAGCCATCACACCCAGCCAAATTTTCCAAACTTGTATGCTCTGCTCCCTCTTGAATGCTTTTCTGCTTACAAATTTCTTCCATCAGATACCCCAAATCATCTCTCTCAAGTTCAAAGTTTCACAGATATCTAGGGCAGGGGCAAAATGCTGCCAGCCTCTTTGCATAGCAAGATCTTTACTCCAGTTCCCAACAAGTTTCTCATCTCCATCTGAGACCACCTCAGCCTGGATTTCACTGTTCATATCACTATCAGCATTTTGGTCAGAGTCAATCAACAAGACTCTAGGAAGTTCCAGACTTTCCCACATCTTCCTGTCTTCTAAGCCCTCCAAGTCTCTAGGAAGTTTAAAACTTTTCCACATTTTCCTGTCTTCTTCTGAGCCCTCCAAATGGTTCCAACCTCTGCCTGTTACACATTTGTGAAAGCCACTTTCACATTTTTGGATATCTTACAGCAGCGCCCCACTACCTGGCACCATTTTACTGTAGTAGTTCATTCTCATGCTGCTCATAAAGACATGCCTGAGACTGGGTAATTAATAAAGGAAAGAGGTTTAATTGACTCACAGTTCTGCAGGGCTGGGAAGGCCTCAGGAAACTTACAATCATGGCAGAAGGGGAAGCAAACCCATACTTCCTCACACGGTGGCAGCAAAGAGAAGCGCAGAGCAGAGGGGTTGGGGGAAGCCCCTTATAAAACTATCAGGTCTCATGAGAACTCACTCACTATCACCAGAACAGCATGATGGTATCCACCCCCACGATTCGATTACCTCCTGCCAGGTCCCTCCCATGACATGTGGGGATTAAGGGAACTGCAATTCAAGATGAGATTTGGGTGGGGACACAGCCAAACCATATCAATCTGTAAACCTGAATTACTGAAGCTTGAATAACCGCAAGACCTGTGTGGTTACCATGTTGTGGGTATTCTGAAATGGTTCTAAATTTAAATCATATTCTACATACACATTTTTTAAAGTACATTATTAAATGTGATTTAGTATTTGTAGCTTTATAAGTGTTGTCATTTAATCAGTTCATAGATCGGAAATCAATCCTTCATTGGTGAGCTCAGTTTGGTGACCTGAAAATATAGTCATCATGTTATGTGGGGTCATTTATAAAATTTTGCACACTTAGAATTTTAACTGCAAAACAGAGGCAGAGGATGAGAAGAGTAGCATCTGAATCTCAGGGCTATTTGCAGCAAAATGACTGCAAGGGACCTTGGAGAGTGGCCAGGGGTTGGAGGCTCCAGGAAGGCCAACAGGGTGTCTAGTCAGACAAAGGGAAGAAGCCACATCAGGTCCCAGGAGGACACTGGTCAGCTGCAAAGCACGGCACCAAAGCTCAGAAAACAAATACTTAATATGGAGATCAAGTTCCCGCTGGGCGGGGAGGAGATGGTAGCCCCGTGGTTCCTTACTTTTTAACAAAAATCCCTTTCATCTCCTCCCATTGCCCACCATGTGTTTGGAAGGTTCTTCCTCCAAAACTACATTTAGTGACAATGGATTCCTCAAGAATCAGACATTTATCACTGCCAGCCAAAGTTTTATTCACAAGAAACCACTGAATTGATTGAATTCATTATTTTAACAAATAATTAGTATGCAATAATGGTAGCCATGGAGCTAGAGCCAAGGGAGAAAGATAGGGAGGTCCTTACCCTCTAGTGAATAATAGACTTGAATGGACATTCGGGTCAGAAGTTACTCTCTGGCTTGCAAAGTGAGAGTTAGGTTTAGGAAATGGACGGAGAAAAAGAAGGTGGGGGATGGGATCAGAGGCAGCTTCACAGAGAGGCACACTTGAGTCAAAACTTGACTCACGTTTGAAAGATGAATATGAGTTTCCAGGCACATGGGAGCTGGGGGTGGGTGTAGCGGCTATGGGTCCCCGCAGAGAGAATAGCATGTAAGGCGTAACAGGAGTAACTGTGATTCACTGAGGACATACTGTGTTAGGCACTGGAACAAGAGCTTTACAAACATTATCTCACATATGCTTCACTGGGTGCCTATGAGGAAGGTACTATCATCTACATTTCGTAAGTGAGGAAGCAAGGCCTAGGGACTTCCAATAATTGCGTGAGGCCACAGACAGGAAGAGATGGGGTAGACCTGATTCTCTTTCGGATTCCAGAGCCTACAACCACTTCAGTATCTTTGGGCAACGATAACAACTTGCTGTTGCCAGAAAAGTGACGGTCAGAGACCCTTAAAAGTGAGGGGAGGTGACCAGCCCCTGCCAGCACATGTAGCAGAGGAGCTGGGCTGCCTCCTGTAGGCTGCATGGAGCACAGCGGCCTGAGCAGCAAGGGGAGAAGCCTAACCTGCATTTCCACTGCTCACTGTGGCAGCCTGTGAGTGCACACCCCCAGACAGGAGCCCATCCCAGGGACTGGCTGCACAGCTGTTCTGCAAAAGTAAACAAACAGCACATCTCCTCAGCCCTTGCACCTTACTTCTTGTAAATTTCTAGTTCTTGTTAGGTTTTCCAACCTATTGCCCCTGGACTCCCATTCTAACCTGATGTCTTATAAACATTCAGGGCTCCTTGGAAAACCGAGGATTTCTCTGAGGACCCAAGACCATGTACCTGCTGAGTGAGCCCCGCTCAGATGCATTCTGGAGGGAAAAATCACATAAACTCCCTTCCAATCTGTAACTCTTCTTAAAGTCTTCCTTCATGCAATCCTCGGGGATGCACACTTGACACGGCTGTACTTCTCTAAAGGAAAGGAGAATAGCAGTGGCCTAGCCCAGGCCATTTGCCATACTTGCATGGAATGTTTTTCCTATGGAAGCTTATTTTGGAATACAGTCACAGAGGACGTTAAGATAAACAGGCTTTTCCTTTTCTGGACAATTCTTTGAGATAAAATCTACTGCAGAAGGCAAGACACTTAGCTTCTGCCCAGAAACTGATGTCACATGGTTAACGTGTGGTGGCTACATCAACGGAAGCCGACAGTGACCCCGAGTCAGCATCCTGGGTGCAGCTGCCACCCCGTCACTCTCATCACATTCTACCATTCCCAGGCCACAGAGGCAAGAGGATACCCTCAAAACTTAAAGATAGCTTTAGTTTTAGGAAAATAGGACAGAAAAATATCTTATACCTCAGAATAAGAGGTGGAGTTCAATTGCTCTTCAAGGTGGCACAAGCATAATGTCCAAATAGGCTTACAAAGGCTTTCCCAAGATTGTGGGTGATTGATTTGTGGCAGGCTATTAAGGGAAGTTCAGGATGGCCAGGCTATTTTGAGACTGATGTCTTGGAGAACCCTCTCTCTTTCATGCAAACCACTCCCTTGGCATCACTCTGAGAGACAAGCTGCTGGCCTGTGCAGCCCACACCCTGACTCAGGGTGGCATTTTTCTCAAGCCCTCTCCTTTTAAGGCCATCAGGGATCTGAGCCCCCATGGGTAGGGAACAGGCCAGGCAGCTGGAGCGTGCAAGAGTCATCACTACGAATAGCTTGACTCTGAAGTTTCTAAAAGGGAACCTGGACCACCTGAGCCTCCCCAGAAGACGCCCTAGTCACATTTACCCTGCTGCTGCTATGGGTCTCAGGCAGAGCCATCTGCACACGCGGGAACATGAAGGGCACTGGGCAAGACTTCAGCTGGTGGGTTAAATGTGGCTCACAGCTGTCGCTGAGGCAGACTCCCCAAAATAGTCTCAACACAGCAGCAGGAAAGATGACACAGAGGTGACTGAGACTACTCGCAATACAGCATTACTATTATCCCTTGAATAAAGTATGTAAATCAAGGTGTTAACCATCAGTAGCATAGAAAAGAGAGTGTTAAGTGTAGGGGCTTAGCTGTAAAAAGAATCACAAGAACAAGAGAAAAAAAAAAACCTCGGTTAAAGGGCTAGATAGTCTAGAAAATGTGTCAGGTATTTGTATTATGAACACAGAGGAAGGTAACACGATAGAACAGAAACCTGTTACAAACAGGCAACGACAACAACAACATAGACAACAACCCCAGAAGAAAAATGCTGTGAAGGGAAAGCTGGAAAATTGTGAGAGGTTTTACCAGGGGCCTGTCTGCATGTAACTAGGTCCTCATCCTGGACTTGGTCATGCAAAGGACAGGTGACCGTACCTCCAGGAAGGCAGAAAGGGACCTACATGAGTGAGACGCTTAAGTCCTGCCCAAGTTGAAATCTGTGATTCTGTGATCTGAAGAAAGTTTGTGGCTATTTTTAGAAACTAAAGTTTATCTCATATTGACACAAACTCAAAAATCAATACTTCAAGATATGTCATATCACAAAAAGATTTCTCTTCTAGTACATTATCATTTAACCAATACAAACAGGTCTAGGCCAGGTGCTGTGGTTCACGCCTATAAACCCAGCACTTTGGGAGGCTGAGGGGGGTGGATCCCTAGAGCCCAGGAGTTTGAGGTCAGCCTCGGCAACATGGCGAAACTCTGTCTCTACAAAAAGTACAAAAATTAGCCAGGTATAGTGGCACACACCTGTAGTTCCAGCTACTAAGGAGGCTAAGGTGAGAGGACCGCTGAGCCCAGGGATGCAGAGACTACAGTGAGCCATGATTATACCACCGCACTCCAGCCTGGGCAACAGAGGGAGACCGTCTCTCAAAAAGAAAAGAAAAGAGAAAAGGAAACAGGTCTAATCTGTTCATCCCAGCAATGATAAGATTTATATGAACAGAATGTGCTTTATTGATGAAAAAGTGAACATAATCTAATCAAGCCTCTACATTTAACTACTAATTTATAGGAAAAGACAGGATGGAAACTACAGGAATGCAATCAGTTATATCTAGAATGTGGAGGATTCTTCATGACAAACGACTTGGATTCTTTGACATGTAAATTTCAAGGAAATAGAGAGAGAGAGAAAGAGAGAAAGAGGCTTGTTTCCAGATTTGAATGACATGTTAATACACCTTTATGAGACAATCAAGGAAATCTGAACATGGACTGGGTATTGAATGTTGAGGGATTACAGTTAATTTTTAAAGGTACAATTGTGATACTGTGATTATATTTTTAAATGCGATTATCTTTTAGGAGCACTAAAATATTTACTAATGAAATTATAGGATTTCTAGGATTTACTTCAAAATAAACAAGGATAATAAAATAAGATTACCATAACTAGCTACTGAAGTGGGTGAAATATACAAGGGGCTTATTTGACATTTCCATAATAAAAAACACGAATGAACGAAGCATTATAGAAATTCAAGTAAAAAATAGCTCGTGCTTAGTAATAAATCAAAGCATGCTGGACACTTTAAATGATAAACAAAGATAAGATCGTGCCCTCTAGAAAACAACTCTAATTCGGGACAGACGCACTTATACCCTTCCCCACATCAGATGGAAGAGTCAGAAAGAGATGGAAGAGTAGAAGGTAGAATGGTCGCTAGCAGAGGGTGGGAAGGTGGTATGTGTGGGGGAGAGAAGGAGAGGTTGATTAATGGGTACAAACAGACAGTTAGATGGAAGGAGTGTGAGGTCTGATGTTCGACAGTAGAGTGACTGTAGTTAAGAACAATGTATTGCACATTTCAAAATAGCTAGACGACAGGACTTGGAATGTTCCCAACACATAGAAAGGTGATGAACTCAAGGTGTTGAACATCCCAGATACCCTGACTTGATCATTATGCAATAACAAAATATCACACATACCCCATAAATATGTACAAATATTACGTATCAATTTTTAATATTTCACCCAAGAATGAGATGTGCTGATGCATGTGGAGGGCCTAGCTCCAGGCTGGGTGTAAACTTCAAGCCACTGAAGATCCCATTTCCAAGGTTTTTCTACTTTGAAATTCCAAACTTATTTTTCTAGCAGATTTGTAAGGGACATGGGAACAACATAGACTTGTTAAAGTGATAAGAGAAAGTAAATATGCCCTCAATCTTACACCAAATCTTCTGACAAGTCTTGACTGATAATCGTTTCTTCACATTTGTGAAAAACATGAGAGAAAATGTGTTTGTGTCTCATTTTCAGGTGTGAACACTTGGCATTACCCACAGCTTCCAATGGAATAAAAAGGGGCTTGGTTGTTTTCCATCAGCTTTTTCCTGCGTGAGTGTGTGTGTGTGTGTGTTTACATATTGGCTCTAAGCATTTATTAGCCCGATATTTTTTAGTGAAACGCTCCGCTTCTCAATATCATTTGCTGTTATTAGATTTTTGTAACGTGTGCTAAAGGTTAAAACTCCTTTTCCCCTTCATGAAGCCTGAGAGAAGTGTTTTCCAGGTTTTCTCGAGACAACCCAGAGGTTTTGTCTATGTCTGTCTAAAACGTCTCAGATTTTTCTTGCTAATTACGCACTTTCATAATCAAGGAGACAAATCAGAATATTATTTTGGTGAGCCCATCATCTAAACTAACAGCGTTTACGTACAGAAGCAGCACTGACAGGGCTCATACTCCTCAGTTAGCAAGTCGGCATCTTCCTCCTGCCAGCAACCCACCCCAGAATATCTGTGGCTTATTAATACTCATGAAAACAATAGTTTTCATATTTACTAATTAGGAGATGATCAGATGTATCTATTGATAGCAACAGGCTACTTAAAAGTGAAATAATCAAACGGATTTTTTACCAACTCAAAGTTTCCAGTTAGATATTTTTCATTAAATTGATTGCTAGACTGCCGCCACAATCAAACTTAAACATTATAAGAAGTTTGGTTGGTCTTTTAAAATCATGCAAAAATTCGAGGGGAGCTATTAAATATAGAATTCCAAATGTATAAAATCTTGTCCCAAAATGGTCAATAAAGTGAACCAGTCCACTAGTAAATTTATAGGGGGCCAGTCCACTACATTAGTTTGGATGTTCTTCCTCTGCATTTTTATGTTTTCACACACCTGCAGTCAGTGTGTACAATGTATCCTTTTGATTTTCATTTAACATTCTGCTTTAATATTCTGACATGTTGCTGCAAGGTCTTCATGGCCACCAAGTTTAATGGCCAGAAAATATTTAATGTAGTGAACATTTCATAAATTACTTAACCATGTCCCAATTGTTGGTTATTTAAGGAATTTCAAACTAAAACCCACTCTTGTGACAAAGTTGTGATATGTCCAGACGTGCTCAAGCCAAGTCGTCCAGCAATAGCTCTGCTAAACCCCGTCAGAGCCCTTTTCTGAAGGGAACCAGGAAACATCTCACAACAAGAAGCTTGAGGCCTCTACAAAATGACTTCAGGGTTAGGATTTCAATTGCACTCGAGTCACATAGAAGAACCACTAGGTTATTTGGCTTAGAATGGAGGGAAGTGTCGTTTTGTTTCTGTTCTACCTGCAAGAAGTTCCTTCCCAGGCCCTGCATCGCCAATCTTTTTTTTTTGTATAGGTATATTTTAAGTTCTAGGGTACATGTGCACAATGTGCAGGCTTGTTACATGTGTATACATGTGCCACGTTGGTGTGCTGCACCCATTAATTCGTCATTTACATTAGGTGTATCTCCTAATGCTCTCCCTTCCCCCTCCCCCGACCCCACGACAGGCCCCGGTGTGTGATGTTCCCCTTCCTGTGTCCAAGTGATCTCATTGTTCAATTCCCACCTATGAGTGTGAACATGCGGTGTTTGGTTTTCTGTCCTTGCAATAGTTTGCTCAGAATGACGGTTTCCAGCTTCATCCATGTCCCTACAAAGGACATGAACTCATCCTTCTTTATGGCTGCATAGTATTCCATGGTGCATATGTGCCACATTTTCTTAATCCAGTCTCTCATTGATGGACATTTGGGTTGGTTCCAAGTCTTTGCTATTGTGGATAGTGCCACAATAAACATACATGTGTCTGTGTCTTTATAGTAGCATGATTTATAATCCTTTGGGTATATACCCAGTTATGGGATCACTGGTCAAATGGTATTTCTAGTTCTAGATCCTTGAGGTTTTGATTTGCATTTCTCTGATGGCCAGTGATGATGAGCATTTTTTCATGTGTCTATTGGCTGCATAAATGTCTTCTTTTGAGACGTGTCTGTTCATATCTTTTGCCCACTTTTTGATGGTGTTGTTTGATTTTTTTCTTACAAATTTGTTTAAGTTCTTTGTAGATTCTGGATATTAGCCCTTTGTCAGATGGGTAGATTGCAAAAATTTTCTCCCATTCTGTTAAGTTGCCCGTTCACTCTGATGGCAGTTTCTTTTTCTGTGCAGACACTCTTTCGTTTAACTAGATCCCATTTGTCTATTTTGGCTTTTGTCTGCATTGTCAATCTTCCCTCATCCCTCCAATCCCATCATCTTCCAGTGGTCCCTGTTCAAAGTTTAGCCCCTGCTTCCCACCCTGCCTGCTTTGATTCCCCCAGCACCCTGAGTTTGTCAGAGTCTCAAATGCGGGATTAGACACAGTTTCACTTTGACTGATTGTATTTCTTCCCCACTTAGAATATAATATGAGCACCTTGAGAGGAGGGCTTATTCTCTGTTTTGTTTGCTGCTGCATCCCCAGTGCCTGGCACAGAGATGATGCCAAGACCCTTGCTCTCATCACTGTTTTTTCTTGTTATTCAAGTCTCAGTGCAGTTCTTCATGGTCTAAAGTTGAAGCCTGCCCACTCCCGGCACCTCACACTCAGAATTCTCCTCACAGCCCTCTGAGGTTTTCTGGTGTATTTGTCTGCTATGCCTCCCAAGAGAGCAGGGATTTCATTTCTCTATTAACTGCTATATCGCCAGGACTCAGAAAGTGCCTAGAACATAATATGAGCTCCGGAAATACTGTTGAAAAAATGAAAAAATTGAGCACACTGAGTGTCTGAATAAAATATCCTAACCGTACCCCTAAATAAACAACATAAATAAGCAAATTTCAACTTCTCGGAAAAGTTATATTTTAGTGTCCAATGCTCTCATTATGCAGATGGCATCTTCGATTCTTCATATTCGTTAGAGCCTCCAGAAAGGAGTATGCAAACCATATGAGCCTCTGACTGTCATGACCAAATCTCCCTATCCCTGTCCTTGTTCTCTGATCCTTCCTCTGGGCCCTCGGAAATGCTGGTCTCCATCAAGTTGCTGTAAGCAGTGTTCAGAAAAAGTTATCCTTGAGAAGTTTCAGGAGGAAACCACAAATTTCCTGGAAATGCTTCATGACATTTAAGGCTTTCAGAGCCTTGAACTTCAGGAGCAAGATGGCCGGTAGGTCTTCTGGAGGTCTTGCCTAACCTGAGAAGGTCCCAGAGAATTTGTGCACAGAACTTCCCAGGAAGCAGTAAGACAAGCTGGTGCAGTCCCATGGGATGAGAGGTAAGAGCTTACCAATGTCTCCAGTTTCTGTCAATGAATGTTCTTAGCGTTATCAGTGAGGAGAAAAAAATATCACACAGATCACAGACAGATCAGCAGTCTCTTGACCTTCTAGGTCACTCAAGGGGTTCTCAACAATCAATTCTAAAATGCAAGTGAAAAATGTCAATATAAGGCTAGACGCAGGGGCCCATTCCTGTAATTAACTCCAACACTTTGGAAGCTCGAGGCGGACCTAGAACTTTGTAAATCTGAGATCTTGCTCCATGACTTTGTGGATACTTTCTACTAATATCACCTACACAAAATCTTCAACCAAGAATCTCAACTGCATTTATCGACTTGTGTCCTTAGATCATCATAACATCTAGATTCATTTGAAAAAAAATTTATTGAAGTAAAAGAAATAAGAACTTGATAGCACAAAACAAAGAAAACCCAGAAAGAGAGAGAAAAACAGAAAAACCAAACACTGAGTGTTAATCTGTTCTGCCAGTAGTCAGCAACCTGGACAGAGCACTTTAATGTATTCTCTGCCCATTATTTTCCTTGTTTATAAAAGTTTATAGCTCCAAAAAAATTCTGTGTTCTGATTTTTGTCTCTCCAAACCACAACCAGTCCCCTGCTCCCTTCTCTCCTCCTCCTCTTTCTTCTTCTTTTTCTTCCTCTTCCTCCTCCTTCTTCTTGTTCTTTCTCCTCCTTCCTCTTCCTCCTCCTCCTCCTCCTCCTTCTCTCTCTCTCTCTCTCCCGCCTTCCTTTCCCTCTCCCCCACCCACCCACCTCCCAACCCCTACACACACCTAGGACACCTCCAGCATAGGTTACTACCAATTTTGCTCGGTTTGTCTCCTTCTGTCCTTTTCACTTTGATCTGAGGAATAGCTGAGATTTAGGATAGCAACAAGGTGTACCTCCTTCCAGGTTATGAAACCGGATTTATGATTAGACTCAAGGCCCCTTCCTAGTCACTCAGTAAAGTCTGTGCACTAGAAAACTGTGGTAGCAGTTTTCTGAGCATTAGAAAACTATAGTTCTCAGAGGCAGGATGAGTCAACACTGCCACCTGGCGGCCTCTTGGAGGGTGATGTGGAGCCCGGTTTTCGTTGAAGACTGAAGGTCCCTTGATTTCCTGAATCTCAGCCAACTCTCCAGCAGGTTCTCACTGCAGAAGAGGTCAGGCCATTGGTCGGCTTGAGGACAAAGTGGGAGGATCACACTTTCGATCACCTATACCTTCTAACAATCAGCCCTGTGGACATCAGCTCACACCCCATGCTGTTTTAAAAATATTTCCCCATTATAGAAATATTTTTCAAAGATGATCCACAAGTTCCAGGATCCTTTCAGACAAGGGAGAGCAACTTAGCAGCTAAACTCATTCAAGAGTAGAGCCTGGCTGGAAGGGTGCTCATGGCAAGAGTGGGGCCACGGGCCTCTCCTTTCATTGGACATAGTGGCCATACAAAGTGGCTGTTTTGAAATGCATCCACATACACTAAGGACCCTCCCTGTCTAGGGAGAAAACAGGCATGGTATGTCAACAGATAAATCAGCAGCGATCCTGTGGGTGACGTAAAGCGCCCATACTCTTTGTCCTGCTGAGCGGAACTCGACGGTGAGACACTTGTATCCCTAACTCCACTTGCCTTCAGGCTCCTCCAACATTACACATTGCCCATGGACAGAGCTACCACCCCTCCAAAGAAGTGACAACTTGAAATAAAGGATGTGAAGCTCCTTCCTAAGTTTAGACCCAGTCCTGCTGCTAGGAACTCCAGAGGAGGGATGGAAAGAAGTTTGTCCTGCTCACAGATTTAATGTTTCTCTCACAACCAGAAGTAGGTAGCAAGATGGATTTTCAATCAACACCAACAAGCGGATCACTCCTGGCTCCTTTAAGCAAGTTCCATATCTCTTTATAGGTTTAGGCACCTCCTATGTGTCCAAACTTTGTGTAATGTGTATACAAGAAAAGTAAATGGGAGGGACAATATTTAAGAAGTAACAGCAAACACAATTGCATTCACATTTAACATAAACTATAAGTGTCAAGTTAATAGAAGCTCAGAAGAAATTCATGAAATCTAGAAAAGTTGGGAAAATCTCAATAGAGAAAATAAAACTTGATCTGGACTTTAAGAGTATGATTTATAAAGCTCAAGGGGACAGTACACGAAGTCAGACAATGTTAGTTGAATCACTGAAGAATCAGAATATCACACCCACTTAACAAAGCAGCCCAGCTAGTTGAAGAAGTATGTCGAAGAGGTAGGCAGTTGGGTGAGGAGATGAGGATGGCATGGAGGGATCTGAAAACTGTCAACCTTAAATAATAAGATTTAGAAAATATGATTAAGTAGAGAGTTAATTTGAGTGCAAATCTTGAGAATGGCCCCCTGGAAACACTCACTCTGAACCAGTAAGGTTAATGTTTCAAAGCGGAGAAGGTTTCACTTAGAAATTTTAGCAGGATCACATTTTCCACACAAGACCAGTGCATTCGCCACAGCAATTTGATTGGTTACAGATTGCCGCTCATTTCAAGATTGCTTTACTATTCTGTGAGGAGGAGTAGTGACTTGAGGGGTCTTATATCTGGTGCCCTTTTGTCTTAATTATTTACAGGGGAAAAAAGGCAGAAGTTGCGCCTGCATGCCCCACATGACTCAGGCTGCATAGCCACATTTCTTTCAAGGCTCAGAATAATTTAAAGTTCCAACAGCTTTAAGTTTGAATTAATTTCACAAAGCAAAGAAGAAAGACTGGGACTTCATGCAGTAATGAAGACCACTGATGGGTACTGAACAACTCTGGTGGGTTTGCACTCAAACAAGGGAGCCTAAGATGCAGAAGGTGCAGTGAGGCAGCAGCCATCTGTTCTTGTGCTGCTGAGCAGAGCATGATGGGTTGTCACCGCTCATGCATGTTCTTCACCTGCTGACTCAGCGGGTGGCATGGGCCGCACATGGGCTCCCAGCTCCTGAAGCTCCTGCCAGGCCCTTCCACAACTTCTCCCAAGCTCTTGGGCCAGGTGCACATCTAGCCACGAAAAAGGAGGCCAGTACCTGATCACTGACGTGAAAGGTCTAAGTCAGTGGGACTGCCACAGGTGCCCCCACGGTCCCAAGGTCCCAATCCAGCCTGTTGACCCTCCTCCATTCACACCAATGCCCCTTCAATAGCCTGTGCTATGGGGCTCCTAGACCAAATAGAAACAGGCTCATAAAGATCATCTAATCAGCTCCTCTTATGTGAGGCCAAACTCTGAAATACATCTCTTTTTATGTCTCCTAGGGCTTGTTTCTGTGATTGAACCTGTCTGATGAGGAGTTAAAGAAGTTCTCAAATTATGTACGCATAAGAATCACCTGGGATTTCTAGCCCAGAGGCTGAGACAATAGGTCTGTTGAACCTAGGAGTTCATTTTGAACAAGTGTTCTATGTAATTCTGTTACAGAGAATCCCTCATTTACAGTTTGAAATTCACAAATACAAGGAATGAGAGACCTAGAATCAGAAAGCATGTTAATACACTTTGGGGCCACGAAGCGCTCACCCAGGCAACAGGTACAGAAAGGCAGAAAAAGGAACCCTATCAAGGTAATATTTGAGCCTTCTTTTTTATTTTTTTTGGAGACAGGGTCTTGCTGTGTCACCCAGGCTGGAGTGCAGTAGCGCCATCACAGCTCACTGCAGCCTCGACCTCCTGGGCTCAAGTGATACTTCCAGCTCAGCCTCCTGAGTAGCTGGGACTACAGGCGTGTGCCACCATCCCTGTCTTAATTTTTTAATTTTTGGTAGAGAGGGGGTTTTGCCATGTTGCACAGGCTGGTCTCAAATTCCTGGGCTCATGTGATCTCCCCACCTCAGCCTCGTAAAGTATTAGCATTACAGGCGTAAGCCACTGTGCCTGGCCGAGACATTTTGGTAAGAAATACTGTTTTCCTACTAAGTTGTCTACATTATTCTTGGCTACGCTTGCAAAGTCACTGTGACTAGAGCAGGAGCTATGGTTGCATGGGAAATACGGAGGCACGAGTGGTACCTGGCAGCCACAGGCTCCGTTTGTTTCTAACCTCCCAAGTCAGCACAGCCCCACTGAGCAGACTGCCAGAAAGTATTTATGCCATCTGTCTGATAATTAAGACAAATCTAAACATCCACATGTATTCAGTGTGTATAAATGGAGTCACAGCCAACCTCTCACGCAGTTTTCCATCAATCATTTACAAGATTATCAGATACTTCCAATTCCCTTGCAGGCCGTAATGAAGAGCAAGTCTCCACATAAGAGCGGCTTCTCACTGGAATTTTCAAGGCTAACTCTTAAAAGAATGAATCATACTTCTAACCCTTATCAAAGGTTTTCTTTTCACACAAGGAATGTGCCTGAACGATCTATAAAAGGTACCCACATAATCAATAGCCAGGTTAGCTCTAGGAGACATGTGCCAAGCACATTCTGGACTAAGTCATGTTGACTCCAAAACTGAGACCATGTTCAAAGTGTATAGCAACACTGGATTAAAACAATGTTAGCTGAAGGTGGTAAAAAAAATATCATGAAACACTAATTATGTGCCATCAATCATTCCTCAATTTGTAGAACTTCCCTATAAACCTTGGGAGGTGAGAACCTTATAGAAAATCCTAGATACAAAACTTTATATAAACAGAAAATTCCAAAATGGGAAATCCTTTAGAAAAAGAATACACCTAGTATATATAAAGATGAAAAAATGTAGTTCTGAAATGGGATGGTCTACAGTTTTTAGTTGGGACATTGGGATAATTTTAGGTGTCAACTTGACTGGATTAAGGGATATCAAGACAGCAGGTAAAGTATTACTTCTGGGTTTGTCTGTGAGGATGTTTCCGGAGAAGACTGGCCTAGGAGTTTGTGGACTGAGTGCAGATCAACCTCAGTGTGAGCAGGCACCATCCACCTGAATGGAGCCCAGATAGAACCGAAAGGCAAAGGCAAAGAAATCACTGTCTTTCTCCTCGAGCCAGGGACTTGATTAGCAACCCCTCACACCCAACTCCTTATTTTCAGGACTTCAAGGGTTATACCATCAGCTTACCTGGTTGTGAGGCCTTCAGACTTGCACTGAGCCATGCTGCCAGTTTCTCTGGTTCCCCAGCTTGCAGATAGCCAGGCGTGGGATTTCTCAGTCTCGATAATTGAGCCAATTTCTTTAATAAACCCTTTCTCATCTCTCTATATACAAATACATCCTATTGGTTCTGAGTCTTTGGAGAATCCTCATATAGACACTGTAAGAGAAATATGAACCAGGTCTTACCACTGTGTCCCCAATGCCTCTGATAGTGAGTGACAGTATCGATGTTTGTGCAATGTTTACAATGTGTATCTACTAGAAGCTTTTGATAATTTGAATTAAATTATTTATAAAAGGCAAAATAAACAAAAGTGGTATCTAAGATTAACCACCAACTTAGTAAAATTCTATTTATACCACAGGTTGCTCTGGTACAAAGCAAACAATGACTCCCATGTTACATATAATTTGACTTGTTCAATAACAAGAAAATTACCCAAATATTATAATGGAGTTAAAATGTATTTAATAGACCTAAAACAAAAATTTTGGCTCTAGCAAAATTTAGGTCTCAATTATAACATTACTAAAGTGCTTGTAAAAATTATCCCAGATTTCTGACTAAAACTTGTATAAAGGCCATTTTTTTTTGTTACAATTTTATTTTGGTTGAAGATTTTTCTCCAAAACAGCTATTCCAGACTGCTTAACAATCCCAGAAGTGAAAAATCTTAAGATATTTCATTTATAACCATTAGAGTCCTAAGAAAACCCTGGAAAATACTCTCCCTTAGGGATGGTTGAAAGGGCCCTTCAGGCAAGCTGGCTGAATAAATACTAGAGCCCTCTTCATAAGGTAAGTTTGCCCAGAAGGTTAACTTTTACAGATAAATTCCTAGCTCATTAGTGTAAGGGAAAACTAACATGACCTGTTTTCATTACTTAAAATGCAAAAAAAAAAAAAAAAAAAAAATCTCGGAAAAATAGAAAAGGGTGGGAAAAATGAAGAAAATTAAAAGAAAGTCTACTTCCTATATCTGTCTTGCTTAGAGAAGACAAGTTACAGCACAATGAGTACTTCAGGTTTCTCTTTTAATAAACAAAACCATCCAAGGTACAGTTCCAAAGTACAAAATCAACCAGTTCTGAACTGATTGGTGATAACAGCACACAGATCAGTCCTTCCTTAAGGGAATAGTTTCCTCCCTGATGCCCTCTTTGGTCACTATGCAGATCCGGAGCGCGTCCCCAGTGTACACATCTCTCTCAGCCGCAGAAATAAAGACATCTTTCACCAGCCGCATGGCTCTGTCCAAGGACAGCGGGACATGCTCCACATTCTGCATGTTCTTAAAACCAACCTGGTGGGACAGGAAATGCGGGTGAGATGTCACGTGACAGTAAGCACAAAGGAAAGGTTCAAGTTTCTTCCAACACCCTCATGCGTACGAGGATTTGTGATGAAAATGCTAAACAAAATTAAAATGTCCCTCAGACGGAATGAAGACCCTTCCAGACCTGGATGAATCACACACACCAGAAATCTGACAAGGGTTCACTGGCAAAGCTCTCACTCTTGAGGAGCACATGACCTAGAGAGGTGGATGTATGCAAGCAAAGTGATGAGAGAATTGTTATAACTAAGAAGAAATTAAGAGCCAGGAGAGCCCCAACAGTTGTCCACTAAGTCTCCTAGAAGAAGAAAGGCTTCAGCAGAAAGGACTTTTAAGTAGGTGAGTGCTGAAGGCTACACTGAAGAGCACAGAACATTCCAGACTGGAGATGTGGGACGGAGTCAGGAAAAGCACATCTTTTCTGAGAAAAGCAGAGTTAGGGTCTGGGTGTAGTGGGTGACAGGAGATGAGGTCAAAAAGCAATAAGCAGAGGAGCAGCTATATAAAACACACTTCAGAAAACTGAACAGGATGAATTAGTGAAGTAAGCTTGTAGGCAGAAAGGATGTTAGAAAATAAATCCAATAATCTAATAATGTAGGTCTGAATTTAGCCAGCAGTAATCAAAAAGAGGGACAACTTAGAAATACAGGTGACCTTTAAATAACACAGTTTTCAGCCGCTCAGGTCCACTTATACATAAACTTTTTCAATAAACGCACTGAAACATTTTTGGAGATCTGCAACAATTTGAAAAAACTCAGATGAGCTGAGTAGCCTAAAAATATTTTAAAAATTAAGAGAAAGGTAAGTCACAAATGTATAAACTATATGTAGATACTAATTATTTTATCATTTACTACCACAAAACACACATAAATTGATAATAAAAAGTTAAAGTGATCTCTCAAGGTTCTCCTTTGTTTTTCATTGTGTTTAGTGCAATATTATAAGCCTTAAATAACAAGTGACCCAAACAAAGTGCTATTAGTGGTGCTGGAAGTGCTCCCCAAAAAGCAGGGTAAGTTATGATATTACAAGAAAAGGCTGAATTGCTTGATATGTACTGTAGATTGAGGTCTGCAGCTGTGGTTGTCCACCACTCCAGACAGATGATTCTCCTTGTAAACAGATGATGTAAACTTACAGTATCAACAAATGCAGTATCGTAAAGGTATTTTCTCTTCCTATGATTGTCTTAATAACATTCTCTTTCCTGTAGTTTACTTTATCGTAGGAATACAGCACATAATACATATATAAAATACGTGATAATCTACAGTTTACATTATTGGCAAGGCTTCCAGTCAACAGTAGGCTTATTAGCAATGTTTTCTGGGAGTCGAAAGTTGTATGTGGATTTTCCAGTGCTCGGGGAATTGGCACCCCAACCCTTGTGTTGTTCAAGGGTCAATTGTATGCTTGGGAGTTCAAGTACAATACTGGGTAACACAGAAACCGGTGGGTAAGACGGAGAAAGGTATTGTTATGATCTTTAGGTAAAGACGGCAAGAGATTAACCACTACAGACATAAAAGAGTTGGAAGCCATGAGAATACAGGAAAACAGTCAAAACCATGGGAGTAGGTAAGGACCCACCAGAGAGTAGGGAGAACACAGAGAGAGATGGTAAGGTTTCTGTAGGGCACATCTGCCAAACTCAAACAGTGATTTGTAAGAAAGTCTTTATATCTTGGCTCTCCTAAGCTAATGAAGAGAACTTGGAGGAAAGGACTTCAAATGAATACCATGACAAGTTAGACACATATCGTTACCTGGTTGTCAAGCAGGGGCTGTAGCATGGCACTTGCTGAGCCTCCAGCCTTGAAGGAGTCTCTCTGGTAAGACCCTACTGGGTCAAAGCTGTATACAGCCCCCTTTCCTTAAAGAAGAAAATAGTATCCATTAGGATGGCATCCAATCACAATCCCAAATCATCACAAAAATAAATCAGGTCAAAACGTGACACAAAATGGACTATCACCCTGGCTAAAACGTCAGGGAACAGTTGGAACACAGTCACTGTTGCACTGGTGACAGCTGCAGCACACACACTGTTGCACATGTGAAAGCCAGAACACAGTCACCATCACACAGATGCCACCCAGAACACAATCACCATCGCACAGGTAACAACCAGAACACAGTCACCATCGCACAGGTGACAACCAGAACACAATCACCATCGCACAGGTGACAACCAGAACACAGTCACCATCGCACAGATGCCACCCAGAACACAATCACCATCGCACAGGTGACCCAGCACAGGCACCATCGCACAGGTGCCACCCAGCAGACAGCCCCAACCCGTGTTGGTGTGTTGTTCAAGGGTAAACTATGCTTGGGAGTTAAAATACAATATTAACACAGAAAGGGTGAGTAAGAGGGAGAAAGGCATTTTTATGATCTTCAGGTAAAGATGGCAAGAGAATTAACCACTGCAGATGTAAAAAGAGTTGGAAACCATGAGAATTCACAAAAATAATCCAAGCCATGGGAGTAGGTAAGGACCCACAAGACAGCAGGGAGAACACAATAGAGAGACAATAAGGTTTGTGTAGGGCACATCAACCAAACTCAAACAGTAATTTGTAAGAAAGTCTTTATATCTTGGCTCTCCTAAGCTAATGAAGAGGAGAACTTGAAGGAAAGCACAACCTATGTATATAGACAGGTCCAAGGGACACATCCGCAAGACAAAGTAAAATGAAGAGAATTCTGTAACATGTATAACACAATACCATTTTTGTTTAAAAGAATAAGAAAACTCTTTGTAGAAGCACAAAAAAGTCTCGAAAAATAAATAACAAACTGTGGTTGGTTATCTTTCAGCACTGAATTAGAGGCAAGAAAAGAAAGGAATTACTTCTTATGTTTCTATATTATTCGAGTTTATTAAAAAGAACACAGGTAATTCTACAATTTTTAAAAAGGCCTGTTAAAAACAATTGTGTTCTGGGTATGAGAAATCACGAATCATTTACAACGTATGATTTTTTAAAAACATAACTGATTTGGAAAACACATTATATACCAGAACTCAGTACCCTGGGAGATGTGATATAGGGACAATCTTCTTACTAACCAGGTACAACTGCCACTGTTAGCTTTGTATGTTTTCTACTATAGAACTGTGTAAACTTGGCCAGGCGCGGTGGCTCATGCCTGTAATTCCAGCACTCTGGGAGGCCGAGGTGGGCAGATCACGAGGTCGAGAGTTCGAGACCAGCCTGGCCAACATAGTGAAACCCCGTCTCTACTAAAAATACGAAAATTAGCCGGGCGTGGTGGCATGAGCCTGTAGTCCCAACTACTTGGGAGGCTGAGGCAGGAGAATCGCTTGAACCCAGGAGGCGGAAGTTGTGGTGAGCCGAGATCACGCCACTGCACTCCAGCCTGGGCGACAGAGCGAGACTCCATCTCAAAAAACAAACAAACAAAAAAAGGATTGTGTAAACTGAATTCTCTGGTGGAGAAGGCACCATCTGAGGTCACCTAAGAAACTACGGGAAGTACTTTTGCTGAAAGCAAGCTTGGGACAAGACATGAGATCACAGCAGGCAATCCACTAACCTTAATATACAAAAAAAGAAAGAGATGTAAGGTGTAAAGGCAAAAAAATGATTCTATCTCTCATGAGGACGACGCGCCACATATAAACTGAGGTCCAAAAGCTTTACCCAAGCATGGGATCTATCTCAGAAAACCACACACAACAAATTTAAAAACACAAACCGAAGAAAGGGCGGGCTACGTCCACGAACATAGCTCTAAAGATCCCCTAGAAGAAGGAAGAGAGACACTAGTAAAATCAGTATAAAACAGCAAAAATAAATAAATAAAAATAAAAATAAATGTAGAATGGCATGAATCTTGACTACAAAGTGCTTTTCCTCATCAAAGTAAAATCCAAAAAGCACAATAATTTCAATGTAAAAAAATCAGACAAGTCTTAAAAGAAATACAGGTAAGCTTTGGATGGGAGCGGTTTTTCTAACAAGGCAAGAAACTGAATGTCATAAAGAAATGATTGACAGATTAGACTGTATGAAACACAGAAATTTCTGTGTAGCAAAAGGCACTGCCCAAAAGAGACAAATAACACTCTTGGGGGCGTCTATATTACAGACATTTGACACAGTTGAATGTAGTTCTTGAAAATCAATAGGAAAAAAACCTGCAAATAAGGAAATGGGCAACAGTTAATATATTAATCAGTCTTCAAAGAGGAAATTTATAAAGTCAATAAACATATGAAAACATGCCCAAAATATATATATAAATGAAAATAATAGACTGTTCAATGGTGAAAAATACGTTTCAAAATGTGTTAATTCTAATACTGGGAAGGTTACATAAAATCAGGTACTCGGGGTTCTGGCATGTCCTTCAGAAAGGGTACAGTCAACAAAATACAAAAAAAATATTATCTGACCCAATACTTCAACTACTAGAAGTCTATTTTAGCAAGACAAGCATAACTGGAGAAGTTCACAAAAATGTATGTACGACGATGTTCATCATCTTGTTTATATCAAGAAAACAGGAAGCGAAAATGTCCTTTAGAGGACTGGTTAGGTAAATGATGGTACAGCCATACTGTGTAAGTCAGCTATTAAAAACTATGTGTTACAGCAGCAAAAACAGAAGAAAAAAAAAAACATACAAAAATCACTATGCATACAGCTTAGATCTCCTTGATAAGAGACAATGTATAGTCACAGAAAAACAGATATCAAAGTCCTGCTTATATAAAACTGTGTGCACGAGTGTATGTATAAACATGTACTGATTGATTATTTTCACTACAGAAAAACTAAAGCCACTTTTAATTTGGGAGAAAAATTTTTAAAAGGCATGACAGCAGCTAAGAGAGTAAAGACAGACAGGTTAGAGCAGACAGCGGTTGACACCAAGGGAAAAAGAGCTGTGGACTTTGCTGTCCTGAAGGTTTCAATATCGAGCACTGCTCTCCAGGTCCCTGCATCCACCAACACAGAAGACAGTAAATGAAGTCTCCTGAGACATTAGCAGAGGCTCTGGACTTAGGGGACCAGGTTCTAGAGTGGTAAAGGATAGGAGCAAAACACATGAAATGGAAAGTTGATGTAAATAAAACACAGACTATCAGGCCCCTTCCTCCTCCGAGGCCTAAAAAGATGCCAACCAGGCTTCTCTTCCTGTAGTCCCACCTCACCCCAGGAAAAAAGATTAAAGAAATTCTTCATCTGAAGAAAATGCTGCTTATTGAAGCACCCAGTTAATGGCTGTCAGTTGACAAACTATGTAAACAAGGACTTTTATAATAAAATTTTCATACAACACTTCAATGTGAATGGACAGCAAAAAAAAAAAAAAATCAGAAAGTTGAAGGAAGCCTCTAACATAGAAGACAAAGGCCAAAAATGAACATACAACATGAAAAAAAAAAAAAGCACTCTGATGAAATATACAAAGAAAGTACAAAACATCTAACAAAAACAGGATTTTTTTTAAAAAAGCTAAAAAATAAGAAACAGCTCTTGGAAATTAAGGACACCAGAAATAAAAGCAATCAGTAAAAGATGAAAAGATAAAAGTAAGGAAATCTTCATAAAGTAGAAGAAAAAAGAGAGAGATGGGTAACATGTGGAGTCAAAAATAAAGTACCGGGTCATAATCCAGGTGGTTGTAGAGAAGGTGGGGAGGGGTAGGGGAGGAGGACAGGAAAGAAGGTGGAGAAAGAGGACAAAATAAATAAGAAACTCTAGGCAAGGAACATCACTATACAATTTCAGAACACCAGGGTAAAGAAAAGATCCTAAAAGCAAAGTGTCAAAAAGGTCCAGTTTTGTTTTGTTCAGAAATTTCTTAGGAGGTAAGCCTCTAAAATAAGGAAATAAATCAAGAAAGAGGAGAGCACAGGAGGTGGGGGAATCTCAGGATGGCAGTGGTCCATCCTGGAGCAAGGGGAAAAGAGATCCACCTAGTATGTGAGGTCTGACAACCACATGAATTGTATTCAGAGAATGTACAAGGAACTGACAAAAAGTTTAAAGAAATCTGAGCCAATTAGAGATAGTTAACCTGAGAAAAAAATAAAAGCGGTTACACAAGAAAGAAAATATGAATGCATGCTACTTGGCGAACAAAGATCAGTATCTATCTGGTCACAGTGAAAACATTAAAGGTCTATGTTGTCAAAAGTGTAATGTGTTACAGGAGGATGCTAATGAGGAAGAGGACACAAAAGAACTAAGAACCATCATCTACCAGAAGAAAACACCAAAAGAGATCTCAAAAGAGTGCAGTATAAATACAGAGTTTTGGAAAATGGAAGTAAGTACCAGGAAATACAGGTAAAAGAGTTGAAAAATGTCTTAGGGCAATGGAAAAAAGATAGAGGACTGCTTTATTATTCACACAAATTCCCCTATAAATTAACAATTAGTTTAAAGAACACTTAAAATCAACCAGACAACCTTAGAAAGACAGTTTTAGAGACACTTGAGGTTGTCACCAAAACTAGCAACACTGTTACGTGGAAATCGAAGAACAGGGCTCTGACATGAAACAAAGCCAGACTTGAATCTTAGGTCTGCTGCTTAGTAGGTATCAGCTTTCCCAGACTAGACTCTCTAACTCTCGGAAAAACTCAAAGGATGCTGTCTGGCCTGCTGAAATTCAATGGCACCTATTTTTAATGTTGCTAAAATCTGAATCTATCAATCTGACATTAAAGCCAGGCATAACGTGAGTCAAAAAAGACACCAGAAGCATCCAGCATGCAAAGTTAGGCAAATTAATTTGTAGCTAGAATCTAATTACCCAGGTTAAGGGTAATTCATTTCTATTTTTACTATTTCTACACTTTACTTTTTCTCTTAGTTTTCAAGTAAGGTTGAAAGCCTTAAAAAGAAATTGTGTCAATCTAATTTGTCTACACCTAAACCTTGGTAGGTAAAATGATCAAAATGCTCCCCAAGGCTGTGTATGGGGGTGGATGTTGAGTCAGAGATAGCGCACGCAAAGGAAATGCTCATGGAACAGAAAGGGATAGGAGTCAACACCTGAGAGGCAGGGCGCTGAAATGAAGCCTGGCTCTTTCCTCTTAGAATCCCTCACAGGATTTAGGGTCCCCAGTCCCTTTGCTTTCTTTCTGTGTCCAACTGAGATGCTCTGTGATGTGGCCAGCTGCACGTATTCCTCTGGAGGCTCGGACCCAAGCCAAGGCCTGCCTTGAACATTCCCAGGCACTGATCATGTTGTTTAGGCTATTGCTTGAAACACTGAGAAATTACCCCTGTTGCTAAACACAGAGAAATTATCCCTGGCCCTGAACCAAATTCCTTACACACTCAAATCAACTCCCTCTCCTTGGACACATCTTTTCCTGCTGTCTGCTGAGAGGACTGCTGCAGCACTAAATGCTTTTGACTGATTACCCTGAGATTTACTGTTCTGGAACCCCAACTAGGTTCAGGACAGTCCCTTACAGGAATTCCTCTGCCCCTACTTTTAGGGCTACTTCAGCCACAAGCTCAGCCAGAAGGAACACAGAAGATGGGCTTACACCAACGATGTCCTCGTCTAGACACTTCTGTAACTTCTGTAACTTCAATGGACTACTCTAAACGGTGACACAGATCTGTCCTGGGAGATTGTACTTGGATTTTTAGATGCAACCAGAAGCCAATCCAAACAAGAACTGGTAGAAAACATTGGTGCCCATGTGGGGTAATGTAGCTCTGGATCAAAAACAGGATGGAATATTAAGTAATGAGACTAACATTCTCAGGGACTCCTGGTCTCACTCTGACAGAAAATCAAAGAGGTGTTTCAAAAAGTTCTGAAAACACTGGAATAGATGCTTATTATTAATCACCCCAAATGACTTCTAAAACCTTTAAAGAACTTTTCTGAAGTATGTTTGTTAATAAAAAAATTTTCAATACTCAGAATCACGTTTACGTCATTTCTTTCTGTAAGATAAAAATGCCTAATTATTTACTACTAACTCATACAAGATCCTGAGAAAACAGCAAAATAACCGGCTGCTCAACATTCACTATTAGAGCTTTAATTTGCCTTTGGATGTCGTATATTAGCTTCAGTTTCTTCATCACTTTCATTATCAGAAATGAAATGAGACTTGTGTTAGATGGTATTTATGGTTCTTTTCAACTCTAGGTGGAGACACACACATCTAGGAAATAATAACTCCTCCCCCCTACCATTTTCCAGAAAAAAGGAATTCTACCTTCTTCATCAAGTCCACCAATGATGTTGTAAACATAGTATGGAAAGAAGCGCCTTGAATACAGGATCGTAGACAGCATTGCAGCAATTGCCCCCGTAGTCATGGCCTTATTATTGGAATGCTTATACATCTGCAATTATTGATGAAAGTTAACAGGCATGTAGAGGCAGAGGCTATTATAGACTAGAACAATCAACAGTATAAAGTGAATAAATGCACACCACAGTGAAAGGGGAAAGCATGCCTATTTCTTTCATGTTCAACCAACACAGTATTACTAAGATAAAACTTTAAGGGAAGGGATACTAAGTTTGCCCTCAGCTCTCTGGTTTAAAGGCTCTATTTTCCATACCACCCTTATCTCGGGTACTCTTGGGTACTGCTAATCCAAGAGCTAATGTCCATGAGAGGGCACATGAAGTGGCCTAAGGAAGATGGGTTTAAATCCATCTCTCTCCCTCACTCAGCATATAGACCGGGGTCAGCAAACGACCCCTGTAGTTTGGCTCAGGGGCCAAATCCAGCCTACCCCCTATTTCTATGAATATTATCCGTGGCTGCTTTTTCACTACAAAACCAGAAACAGTCATGACAGAGATCAAATGGCCCATAAAGCTGTAAATATTTACTATCTGGTCCTTTACAGAAAAAATTATGCCAATCCCTGATCAAACCCAGATGTAAGTCCCTCTCTTTGTGGAGCAGATGTCTGTGAGAACAGAAGACACAGGGTAGCAGCCTTACTCTGCATGATTTTAATACACAGCAGTGGTCGTGATCCTTCATACATCTACAGTAGAGAACACAAGCATCCAAAACAGGGTCTTAGCATGACAATACAGCGACTGCAAATCCTAGTTTTACTACACCCTTGGGAACCCTACATTATCCACTGGTAGAGAAACTTCACAAAAATTATAAAGACAAAATGAATTCAAGATCACCAATTTTTGTTAACCATATAGCAACCATCTCTAATGAGAAACCTAATGGCCAGGCATAGTGGCTCACACCTGTAATCTCAACTGAGGTGGGAGAATGTTTGAGCCCAGGAGATGAAGGCTACAGTGAGCTACAATTGCACCATTGTACTCCAGCCTGTGCAACAAAGTGAGACGCTGTGTCTAAATAGACAGATACCTAATTAGCACCATAAAATTAAACAATGTCAAAACACTGACAAATGATTAGAAATGAACTATAAGTAATGGATAAGATTTTTACAGAGGAATGTCTTTCCAAGATAAAAACTATAAAAAATTATTCATAGGCCGGGTGCAGTGTCTCATGCCTGTAATCCCAGCACTTTGGGAGGCCGAGGTGGGTGGATCACCTGAAGTCAGAAGTTCGACACCAGCCTGGCCAACATGGTGAAACCCCGTCTCTACTAAAATACAAAAATTAGATGGGAGTGATGATAGGTGCCTATAATCTCAGCTACTTGGGAGGCTGTGGCAGGATAATCACTTGAACCCAGGAGGCAGAGGTTGCAGTGAGGCAAGAACATGCCATTGCACTCCAGCCTGGGCAACAAGAGCGAAACTCTGTCTCAAAAAGAAAAAATTCATTCCATTTCATTTTGAAACCAAGTACCAATATTTATTTACTTCACCACCTAATGAAGTATGAGAGAAAAACTTCAGGAAGGGGTGTGCATTATGTTGAATTCACCATTCCTTGTTTTATTAACAATGACATGTTTACTTTTGTCTTCTAACTCCCATTTATAAAATAAACATTAGGAATTATCATATAAATATGCCAGTAAATGTAAGTCACTATAGCTTTTAATATAAGTTTCTAAAAAAGTATTAACAATTGATAAATACTGAGTGAAATCCTTTCTACACATTCAAAAAGCATCTGTCAGTTAAATAAATTCATTACATACTCCAGTAACCACTCATAAGTGTAAATAATTTCAAGTGTTATTCACAAATAGGCAAAACAGAATGTGATCACCCCTGACTTCCGGCAGCTGGCTATCAACTGAAGCCTGTCAGGTGACAGAAGTTAATGGTGCATGTTGTGCCTCTCGTCCAAGCTCCTGGCTTATTCATTCTTTCGTATTTCTACTCATGCATCCTGCCAACTAAGAGCACAGCACTGTAAAGAGGAAAAACTTGTCAGCTGATAGTGATGCAAACCAAGCTCCTGTGTCAAATCTTTCCTGGGCTCTCTCCTGCCATAGAAATTGATTTGCTTTGTTTTTGAGGGAAGAGTATCTTCAGAAGAACTCCACCCAGGCCCTTCATGTGATACAAGACTAACAAATGGAATGTGCTACTGTTTCACATTATGGTACTTTAATGACCCTGCCTTAATGATATCATTTCATTTCTAGCATATATTTGTAATTCATCTACTAACCTAGTGACTCTCTAGCTACTCTGACCAACAGTCATGCTGCAGGCTTGAAAGAATTTAATGAACTGCTATTAATTTGAAATAGTGTGGAAACGTACAAAAGCATCTACCTTTAGTCTTGCTTCAATAATCTTTGTCAGGGTAAGACAGTCTCCATGAAAACCACTGCATCCAATGACTGTTTTGTCTGTTCTGTAAAAAACACATTTCAGAAAACTGAGCTGGTTAGATAATAGAGCAAAGCATATCTTTGGCAATTTTAAATTTAAAACCCCTATTCCCATTATTTCCTAAATGGTAATGGGACAAGCAGCCACTCTTCTGGGGAGGGGGTTCTGTATTCCTACAGCTCACCCCTCAGTCCAGATGAATTATAGGTGGATCAAAGACTTTAAAAATGCAACTATGAATGGACTAAATAAATCATGGGTGAATTTTTTTACTATCTTGGGCTGGGGAAGATAGGTAGGTAGATTGATTGATTTTTGAGATGGACTTTCGCTCTTGTCACCCAGGCTGGAATGCAGTGGCACAATCTTGGCTCACTGCAACTTCCACCTCCCGGATTCATGCAATTCTCCTGCCTCAGCCTCCCAAGTAGCCGGAATTACAGGCGACCACCACCAGCCCAGCTAATTTTTGTATTTTTAGTAGAGATGGGGTTTCACCATGTTGGTCAGGCTGGTCTTGAACTCCTGACCTCAGGTAATCCGCCAGCCTTGGCTCCAAAGTGCTCGGACTACAGGTGTGAGCCACTGCACCCAGCCTCGGGAAGGTAGATTTAAATATAACACAATCCAAGGGCCACGCAGAAAAATTTCATAAATTTGACTACATAAAATTCTACAGAGAAATTTATGAATAGCTTTTTAAAACCCTAAGAAAATATACTGGTAGCATCTACCATCAAAGTCTAATTTTAATTCTACAAAGAGTTCTTACAAATAAGAAAAGCAGTAACGACACAAAGAAAAAAAGGGTAACATTCTATGAACAGACAAGTCACAGAAAAAAGAGACATCAAGTCACCATAAACATAAGAACCTCTATGTTACTCAGAAATCCAAATCTAAAAAAGAGACTATTTCAACCAATCATAATGGCTAAAAACGCCTAACTAAATGCTGGCGAGATTGTGGAAACAGTATAAACTGATTAACTTGTTAGATGGGCAATTTGGTGGTATCCATTAAAAATTTAAATACACACCACTTTCACCAATTCTACTGCTAGAAAGCCATCTTGTCAATATACTTATGCCAGCATGCAGAGGGATGCTCTAGACTCACCAGTGAGCATTCATTTAAATAGCACCCCGAAAGAAAACAAAACAAAACAAAAGCCAAACGTCCATCTGTATGGAAAGGACTAAAATTTGGTCTAGACATACAAATTCAATCATGTATTTCAAAAATTAATTCCTAGATCTTGATATGAATCTATAAAGAAGCCTACACAATATTTTGCAGAGGTCACATAATTCCTTTTGGAAACTTATGAATGACTCGCACAAACCATACTTGTCCTACTAGGAGAGCAGCTGACATCTCTAGGGTCATCACTAACATCACCTGCTCTATCCCTACCACCACCCTCACTGCACTGCGGTACCACCAACCTCACCGCACTGCGGTGAAGACTCCAATCCCCTATACGGCTTTACTGCCTTTACTAACAAGACTGGTTGGCAATACCAACAGGGAAAGACAGAAATCTTAGAACTTCAGGATGCTTTTCCCAAATATCCAGGTGCATCAAAGGAATGGGAGTTTTCATGCAAAGAATACAGTCTCAAACAGGTTTGGAAGAGGCAACCCTAGTTCTAGGTCCGCCCCACAGGACATGGGATGAGAGATATATACAGGCATTCGTTAATGCTGTATTGTTCTTATTCTCTCTCTCTATACCTGATGTGTTTCATTAAAAAAAAAAAAAGGTGCTCACTTCAGCAGCAAACGTAACTAAAGCAACATTTAAAAGATGAGTAAGAGCCAGTACAAGGATGCTATCCATAAAGTTGTTTTAAAATCTTATTTCTAATATTTACTACTTTCAAGCTGTACAAGTGTCATCCTCGAGGAGAAAAAAAGGTAACACGAGAGCACTATAAGCAGAAAGAGGGCATCAGAAGACGCAAGTGGACAGAAAGAGAACCGGGAAGACGAAAACAAACTTCATCGCTTTTTGGGTTAAGATGTGGGCCACCCCTGGGACCAGGGATGAAAACGTATCTTTTCTTCTGTACCTACTTCCTACAATACAAGGAGGGCCTGTCCAAAGGACCTAAACCTCCTAAGTCCCATTCGTTCCTATTACAATTCAAGTTTAACAGACTTTTGTAAGTAACCCAGGAATTCATGACCATTTATAAGTATTTCCAAAACTGTTATACGGACCACTGCTAATCTGCAGTATGTATTTAGCTGATTTATGCAGGCTTTTTTTTTTTTTTTTTTTTTTAAGTTTTGGCTTTATTTTCATGTTTTAGGAAAAACACAGCTAGCCTATTAAAACTGAGCTATGGATATAATGGCTTAGGATATTTCTAAAATGAATGTTTCAAGTAAAAAAAAAAAGTGTGGGGAGGCAGATTTTTTAAAAATACCATTTAATGATTAATGGTGCTATGGTCTGAATGCTTTCTTCAAAACTCATGTTGAAATTTAATTGCCATTGTGATGGTACTGGGAGTTGGGACCAGGTGTTTAGGTCCTGAGGGCTCAGCCCTCATGAATGGACATTATCACAGGAGTGGGTTCGCTCGCTCTTCTTTCTCTCTCTCTGGCTTTCCACCATGTTAAGACACAGCAGGAACGCCCTCACCAGATGCCAGCCCCTCAATCTTGGACTTCCCATCCTCCAGAACTGTAAATCAATAAATTTCTGTCCATTATAAGTTATAAGTTACCTTAGTTTGTCTTAGTCCGTTTTATGCTGCTGTAACAGAATGCCACACACTAGGTAACTTATAATGGACCTTTTTCACGGTAAAATGCTGGGGTGAACACATTTAGGTTACCGAAAGCACTTTTGGTACCCCGAATATAGCAAATATTTTTAAGACTGCACATTGAATTATTAGGAAACATTAACTTAGAAAATGGTTTTCTAATAAAAATGCTCCCAACAGCAACTTAAAAACTCATGAAACAAATCATTTAGAAGTAGAAACTCTCACGGCATTAAATCATTACAAAGGCCTTGTGAAATGTCTTTAGAAATATTTACTTACAATTTGTAACATTTGGGGCTATCCCGGGTATGAATTGAAAACCCTTCACTCAGTCGAGTATCAGAAGCAACAATTGCAAAATCTTCTCCAGCAATTGCCAGTACAGTACTGAGGAAAAAAGAAAACAACATTAATTCTCCAGGGTGGTAATCCTATCCCTACAAATAGAAGAATGCTCCATAGCACATACTGGGATCAAATACTCTAGATGTCAACAAAACATGATTCAAATGGGAAGAGGAAAGATGAGTGGGAAGAGAATGAACCCCTGGTTACAGGTTGCCTGGAAAAACAAATTATTAATAAGCCTAAATCAGGGCAAAGTCTCCTTGGCAGGAGGTAACAGAAAAGCCAATGAATTATCATCACCAACACATTAAATGCTTACTTGTGCAAGGTACTGCTAATACCGAACAACTAAACACCACGTCTGCGCCCTTGAGGGTCAACTACAGACAGCGGTACTACAGTGCAAGCTCTAGGAGTTTCGAGAAGGTGGGATTTGTCTTTCTTTCTCATTTCTTTATATCCAAGTCCTTACATACCACCTACATACTGCTTATTTCTTTATACCCAAGTCCTTATACAATGACAAATAAACGGACAAACAGTAAATTTTTTCCTCTGTGGCTGTACAATTTGACAGCTTATCAAAGAGATTTACAGTATGAATTCCAAAAGCAGACTGCCTGGGTTCTAATTCTGGCTTTCCCAGTTAGCAGATATGAGACTGTGGGTAGTTACTTCTCAAAGCCCAATTTCATCATAAATACAACAGAGATCACTTCAGTTGCTACCTCAATAGGGTGTTCAAAGAATCAAATATGTAAAGCCCTTATAGCAGTCCCTGACATGTAACCGGTCCTCTAGTAAGTGTTAGCTATAATTGCTATGGCACTAGAGACTGACTAAGCACCTGGGCTCTGGAATGACGTGAGACAGAGACCCACTCTTGCTACTTACTAGGTATGTGATCTTAGGCAAATTCTCCAAATGCAAGTTGATAACAGTACCTGTGTCACAGGTGTGTATATTTGGGTGTGTATATTTTAATGTACAAGGCTTGACTGATAACTATAACCACTGCTTCAATGCAATAGTGGAAATTAAAGGCATGGTGCCTCACAGACGTAAGCACTTAGAAAACTTTAGCCACTATTTTCACTGAGGGATTTGTGCTAAAGCTCTCAAGTAGAAAAGGATGGCATTCCAGGTAATATAAACAGCAAGCAATGGCAAACAGGTAATAATTCAAATAGTACATTCAAGCAACTCAATCAGGCAGTCATTTTTGCATAAACACGTGTAGTGACATAAGGTTTATGTGATGGACAGGGTTCCTATTGTAGAAAATCCCAAATGCCAAGCTAAAGATTTTGGAATTTTAGCAAGAAATCATGAAGGTTTTCTGAGCAAGAATGACCTGTAGTTGTAACCACTCAGGAGGTTGAGGTGGGAGGACTGCTTGAACCCTGCAGTGAGCTATGATGGTGCCTGGGCATTAGCATGAGACCTGGTCTTTTAAAAAAATGCAAGAGAGAGAAAAGTTCCATTTACAAAGTGGGGTTTCAGGAAGACTACTCTGACAATAACATAGTATGTGAAATGGGACGGAAACACTGTTATAATACTACTAATGCAATAGTAAGGTAACAGGGTGAACAGGTAAATCCGAAATCGTCACAAACACACAAAATAGACAAGTTTTTATATCTACGTAAATGTATTAGGAACTGGGAAAACCAATTATGACATCCAAGATTTAGAACTTAAATGAGCAGAATAATGGCATAATTATAAAAAGTATTTTAAAGGAGAGCAGAGGAGGCCGGGCACGGTGGCTCACACCTGTAATTCCCAGAACTTTGGGAGGCTGAGGCGGGCAAATTGTCTGAGGTCAGGAGTTCCAGACCAGCCTGGCCAACGTGGTGAAACCCCATCTCTACTAAAAATACAAAAGTTAGCCAGGTGTGGTGGCAGGCACCTGTAATCCCAGCTGCTCGGGAGGCTAAGACAGAAATGCTTGAACCAAGGAGGTGGAGGTTGCAGTGAGCCAAGATCACACCACACTGCACTCCGGCCTGGGTGACAGAGTGAGACTCTGTCTCAAAAAATAATAATAAAAAAGGAGAAGAGGAGATTGAGGGGAGTAATTAGCTTGCTTTTTGTTTTGTTAGCTGTCTTGAGTTATTGCGAGAGCAGAAAAACCAGTTAGAAATGTTTTACTGAAGAAGCCAGAATTGAGGGACTCATGAGAGGCAGAACTGGAAAACCAGATTTGGGAGTAATCCTCCCAGCAATGAGACATGAAATAGTGCTGAGTGATAACCAAGGCAGCTAATGACTTGTTTAACTACTTTTAAAGACAGAGTAGAAAAAGAGAATGAGGCCTCATTTTGTGCAAGCAAAGGCTGCCTGAAAGCCAGCTGCAGTAAACACTAAAGAAAAAGAACAATGACTGAGAAAAAAGTAATCAGAAAGTTCTAAGTAATTTTTAGGGCAGTAATGGCTTAAACTGGATTACTAGGGATTAAAAAGTGAGTAATGAGTAGGGCATACTGAACACTGAAAATTCTTATTTATAGAGAATAGCGTTATGAAATGGGTCTAATAACCCTCCCTACAATATACAACTTAATTAGTCATCAGAGGAAGTGTTAAGGAGTATAATGGAAAACCATCAATAAACTCAGTGGTGAAATAGCTAAGTCCTAGCTCAACTTCACACCAGCACTCTGACCGTGACAGTTTAATGTCTAACATAACCCTAGGATGCTAACATCATCGAACATTCACTTTTCATAATTAAATAAGATGACGGCTTGCAATTTACAAAATGCATCTCTCTCGATTCTCACCAAAAACTATGACGCTACTAAGGAAGAAAATTTAGGTTCAAGAAGTTCAGAAGTACCAAAAGACCTGACTATCCTTTAGTGGCAGAACCAAGGCTAAAATCTGACTTTCGTTATCTTTCTAACACACTCCAAAAATATGCATTAATATTTCAAATTTATGAGGAACCAATTAACATTTTTGCTTTGTTTTTAAAATTTATTTTTGTAGAGATGGGGTCTTGCTATGTTGTGCAGGCTGGTCTTGAACTCCTGGCCTCAAGCGATGATCCTCCTGCCTTAGCTTCCCAAAGTCCTGGGATTACAGGTGCGAGCCACAGTGCCCAGCCAATACTTTTTGTTTTCTTTAAGAACCATCGGTTCGTTCAAATTGAGTGTGTATATTTTAATGTACAAGGCTTGATTAGTAACTATAACCACTGCTTCAATTTACAGCTCTTCCCTGTCAAGAGTCTTAAACAGAGCATCCTTCTATAACCCTGTATCTCTGGCGTGCCACCACGGAAAATTATATTACTCAAGATAAAGTTGGTAACTGGAATAAAAACCAAAACTTGAACATAACATACAAGATCACACATATTAAAAGGTCAATCTTCTATTTTGTTTTCCTGAACTTAAGCTAAACGTTAAAAAAAAAAGAAAAAAGAAAACAAAAAAGCCGGGCGCGGTGGCTCATGCCTGTAATCCCAGCACTTTGGGAGGCTGAGGCGGGCGGATCACGAGGTCAGGAGATCGAGACCATCCTGGCTAATACGGTGAAACCCTGTCTCTACTAAAAACACAAAAAATTAGCCGGGCGTGGTGGCGGGTGCCTGTAGTCTCAGCTACTTGGGAGGCTGAGGCAGAATGGCGTGAACCCGGGAGGCGGAACTTGCAGTGAGCTGCGATCAGGTCAGGGCACTCCAGCCTGGGCGACAGAGTGAGACTCCGCCTGAAAAAAAAAAAAAAAAAAAAAAAAAAAAAAAGCACTTATCTATGAAACTAAGTTTGCTCAACCAATCCCACTTTCTATTTGAAATAAAATGATCAAACTGCTACAATTAGAAGTAACAGAAATCAGGCGGCTACAATTAAGACGTTTCGGCTACCAACGTAGCTATGCATTTAACAACACAGACCAAAAACAATCCTAACTTTTAAGTCTCAGACGCTAAACCTTTACCCTCGCCTGCTGGCATAAGGAACGTCTACATGAGGTCCAGTTTGGTCTTCCACAGAGCAGAGGCTATGTTTCAATTTCTACTTTACCGTCTTACAGCAGCAAGGAGCATGGAGTTCCAGTCCACATAAAAACCCACATGACAGGGCTGTGATGGGAAACCCTAAAAACCAAGGCTGTATCGCAATCACCAAGTAAACTTGAGCAAAGTGAGCCTGAAGAAGGAAACACAGGCCAGGCAGGGAGCCCGGCCTTGTGCGGACTCACTCAGCCCAGGGTTCTGAGGCCTGCTGGGGACCCGGGCAGCGCCTTGACGGCGGTGACTCCTGAACAGGCTTCAGCAAATGGGGGAGGGGCGAAAGTGAAAGCGGAGCTCTCTGGGGTTTTTACCCTCCGTTAAAAGCGTAGGGTGAAAATCGCATCTGCAAAGGGCCCGCGGCTCTGTGCGGCTCCATCCCCAAGTCTCTGCCAGGAGCCGAATACATGGCTATGGAAGACAACATCCCACGACTGCGCCTGCTGCTCCGACACCTGCTGTCTCACGGCGAGATGGCTGCCGTGACCGGACGTTACGCCACTTCCGGCTTCTCCTGAAGTTCGCTCCCGGCCTCTCTATCTTGCGCTAGTCGTTGCTCCTGGAGGGCTGCAGGGCGGCTTGTCCCTTTGGTGGTTGGGTCCCTCCCATTCCAAAAAAGCTGACACAAAAGTAAAGGTTTCCCACCCCCGTCGAAGAAAACATTGGAATTCACCCCAATGGACGAAAATTTAAGTCTGACCATACAAAAAAATTAGCAGAACTATGGCGCAACGCCAACTCGAATAACGGTGAGCGTGTTAATTGTCCTGGCTAATAAAAAATGTATATAACATTTCCTATCCTTAAAGAGCTCACAATCTCACTGATAATAAAAAGTACAAAGAAAACAAGCAGTATAACATGTGATTACGCCACAATGAACTACAGAAGGGAAAATCAGTTCCCACTAAGTTCTAGTCCCACTAAGAAACAACTGCGGATAGAGCCTTGTGATCACAGTGCATGAAATGGGAGTGGCAGAACTGAATATAAATGCATGTGTAAACACAAGCCGTTTGTTTTGCTTAGTGTTCCTTGTCATTCTACACCCTTGAAGATCAGCTAGCGTTCTTGCACAGGTAAGGAGCACGCACGCACTTAGTGCCAAGTACTGTCAATCTCTGTCAATCTCCAGACAGCCCAACGGTAAACACTATTATCATTATTCAATTTTACAGAAGAAACTGCGGGGGAGAGGTCAGGTAACTTGCCAAAGGTAACGCCGCTAGTTGCTTTAAACCACCACCACCACCACCACCACAACAAAACACACACACATACACCATTTAAAAATCGATCTTTCCTTCGTCTAGCAAGGGCCAATTAGAGACGGCTGTGGCACAGCGACCCCGCCCCGGAACTCCTCAAGAGCTTCGTCCCTCCTTACCTTAAGCTCCGAGCCTATGGAAACACAGGAAGTGACCTATGCCCACACTTCGCAGGGCCTCGGCCCTAGTGGGAGCAACTCGCTGAAGCCGAGGGCAGAGCTGGCGGAAGTGACATTATCAACGCGCGCCAGAAGTCCAGTGAGGTCAGGCAGGTTCGCTGTGGCGGGCGCCTGGGCCGCCGGCTGTGAAACTTCGTTTCCTCTGGCCCGTGGTGATCTTTGCAGCGACCCAGGTAACACCTTGTACTCTTTTCTGAGGGTTCGGGCGGAGGCGACCACTGCATTGAGGCCTGGAGGCAATGGTGGGGAAGAGACGAGGAATTGGCGCGCGTGCAGGCCCCGCGGGGGACGTTCCTCCCTCTCGTGCTGCTGCCGTTCCGGCCTGTAACGGCCGCTCGGCCGCCGCTCCCGCCTGGTGCCCTACTCTGCTGTGTTTCGCAAGCGGCTTCCCATCGTACGATTGTGGGGCGCAGGGTATTACTGACTGGGCGGCGGCGGTCGAAGACCCGAAGTTTACCCTGCCCTGTCCTGCCATCCGCTTCTTCTCCTTGTTAGAAGGCGGATTCACCCTAGTCTGTGCCCGCCTGTTTTGCTACCAACATTGAGACTTAAGTATTTTGTCAGAAGCCTGAGACAGCGGGCACGGTAGCGCTTAAGATATAATACACACCATTTATTTACGGGGCCTCCCATCTCTCGGTTCAGGCCATCATGGTTTTCCAAATCTCTAGGTAGGCTTTTCTGTGAACAGACTGTGCTTCATTTAGTTATACAGACACTAGAAGGCTATGCAGAATTAATTTGATTGCCTCCAAAAAATATCGGATTTGATGTTTCAATTTCCAAGATCTGAAGATACCCAGCAAACAACTCTTTTCTGAGATAAATTAGTGCAGTAATCACCGTACGGTTTCTTCTGTAGACTTACTTGCAAAAAGTGGCCTGACGCCACCGAAGGTCCTGGATAAATCTCTAGTCATACTTACAATGGGTTTAAATCCTGCCGTCATTATCTCTTGCCTCACCCTTAGATTCCTGAAGTGGAACTTCCAGCCTCCAGTTTTACTCCTCTCAATTTCATCTAGTCTTGCCAAATTAGATCTATTCATACTGCACTTCCAAAATTCCATGACTGTTATTATTGCCTATGCAGTAACATTTAACACTCCTGATAGTATGAGCCCACCAATATGTGCTGTCTCATCTGCAGTGACCTTCTATACAGTCATACTAAGCTTGTCGCCTGCATTCTGCATGTTTTTTCAATCTGTTATCTCTTTCTGCTTGATTTCTCTTTTGTCTGAAGCCCTGATTTGTAAATTCCTACTCACCTTGTGAGACCCAAGTTAGATGGTCCCTGCTTTGTGAAAACACTGCCCTCTCTTCGTAGTAATTGGCTGTTAGTCTTTATTGTCTTCTCTTCCAGGGGTGTATATGGGCTCATTCATGATCACATACTGTATTCCAGGCATCGTGCTAGATGCAGAGATCACAAAGACATGTAGGCTGGTTTCTGCTTTCAAGAACTTAGCTTAGGTCATACCTGCTATTATAATACTATGTTTTACAGTCATTATTTGCATACCCTTCATATTGAACACTTTGATGCCAGGGACTACATCTTCCTATCTTTATATCCTCATCTGCAGCACTTTTGTTATTATAGGATAACTGTCCAAAAAAAGTATAATTTAAAAAGTGTCTTTAATATGTTTATTTCCAGAAGCACAGCTTGCTTTCTTTTTTGGTCTGTTTTTCAGTGATGAGTATATAGGATAGATAGTTTTTGGGGGCCTTTGCTCTTTCAAAGTGATCGTCAGAGTCTTTCATATATTCAGCAAATATCTGAGTGTCTACTTTGTACCAGCACATGCTTGAAGTGCATGTGCCTGAAGGGTCTTTGGACATATAATTTGTAACTTTGAGACCTCTAAGTTCTATGTGAGAGTATGTTATTATAAACTCATTTCAGATGTATGGTGAGTAAAGCGATGACGATTTAAGAATAGTCAGATAACAGGCACAGTTTGCATTAATGTGTTCTAAAGACGTAAGGTTATTATGTTTATAAAAATTCAGAGCTTTATCTTTGTGCAGCTTTTTTTTTTTTACAGTTTCATTACAGTAGGAGCTTGATAAATGATACTCTGAAGTATATTGGATTGAATTTAATATTTACTTAATTTTTTGCCCAAGACATTGTAGAGGATGTAAAATCGGGATATTTAAAGATCTGAACTTTGCCTAACAGTGCTTTGTATACAGTACTTAATAAATATTCTGCTCTGATATTACAGTTTGCTTAGGAATTAGTTTTCTGTAGGTGTTTTTCCTCAAAAGTTTTTAATGCTGGTTAGGACAGCTTGATTTTGAGCATTATCTGAGTATTTAAACGTGTAACAAAATGATTTTTGCTTTGTTGGCGATTTTACATGCAATCGCCGGAAACCTGGAAGGAATAAGACTTTGGGATTATAAAGTAAAAACAAATATATTCCAAAATAGCTTCATTGGTTTTCATGTTTGTGTTTTGTATAGTCATGGAACTGGCTTATAGGACTGTATAGGTTACTTGGATCCTTAAATTAAACTTCAGACTTTTTTCCAAAGTAGCATCACTGTTTCTTGGTGTCAAGATAACCCAAGGAATTGAGGAAGTTGCTGAGAAGAGTGTGCTGGAGATGCTCTAGGAAAAAACTGAATGGTGAGACGAGTTCCAGCCCAAGGGTTTCTGGTTTGCCAAGAAGAAAGTGAACATCATGGATCAGAACAACAGCCTGCCACCTTACGCTCAGGGCTTGGCCTCCCCTCAGGTAATACATTAGGAGGGAGAAAATAGGGAGGGCGGAAATCTGAACTGCAAGAGATGGTATCAAAAGGCAAGGAAGAGCATTTAATGATCTGTTTTTGAAAATGATTTAATATATTTTTTAAACTTGATTTTGTTGAGATGTTCTATTAGGTTTTGAATGGGCACAATAGTGTTTATTTGGGGAGTCTGTTTGGAAGTTATATATCTATAAACACCTAATCTTTTGATAAACACTTATGAGAATGTTCCAAATGATTATATAGGGTCTTTGATTTTGAAAATCACCCTCACCAAATTATTTTCTAGTTTTATTTTTCCCCTCTTACATTTCAAGCTCTCAACCACCCATCTACGTTAAAAATGTTTCAGGCTGGGTGCGGTGGCTCACGCCTATAATCCCAGCACTTTGGGAGGCCAAGGTGGGTGGATCACCTGAGGTCAGGAGTTCGAGACCAGCCTGGCCAACATGGTGAAACCATCTGTACTAAATATACAAAAATTAACCAGGCATGGTGGTGGGTGCCTGTAATCCCAACTACTTGGGAGACCGAGGCAGGGAGAATTGCTTGAACCCGGGAGGTGGAGGTTACAGTGAGCAGAGATCATGCCAGTGCACTCCAGCCTGGGGGACAGAGCAAGACTAGACTCTGTCTCAAAACAAAACAAAACAAAACAAAAACAAAAAACGAATAACTTCTGTTGAAATATAATTTACATACAAAAAACACATTTTAAGTGTCTGTTTTGATAATTATATATACATGTATAAGTTACAGAACATTTCAATTATCTTAAAAAGTCCCTTCTTCCCCTTTATAGTCACTCTGTTGGCCCCAGGTAACTACTGAATCTGCTTTTCAATGCTGAAGATTAGTTTTGTCTATTCTAGAATTTCATATAGATGGAATCATATAGTGTGTGCTTTTTTGTGTATGTCTGACTTCTTAGCCCGGTATACTGTTTGTATATCAGTAGTTAATCCATTGTATAGCTAAGTATCACTCCATTGTTTGGATGTTCCACAGTTCATCCATTCTCTAGTTGCTCACATTCGGGGTCTTTCCAGTTTGGAGCTATTATGGATAAAAGCACTATAAACGTTTGTGTAAACTTTGAATGTACTGTTTTTACTTCTCATAGGTAAATACTTAGGAGTAGGATTGCTAGGTCCTATATCAGTGTATGTATAACTTTAAAAGAAACTGCCAAACTGTTTTCTGAAGTGGCTGTATTGTTTCGCAGCATAAGAGATTTAAGTTGCCCCACATCCTCACCAACACTTTGTGCTGTCAGTCTTTTAACTTTTACTCTAGTGATTGCTTTGTTGTATTTTACTGTGGTTTTGATTTTTATTTGCCTGATTACTAATGTTTCTGAGCACCTTGGCAAGTGCTTGTCAGCCACTCATACACAGGCCCACTTCACTTTACTGCAGTTGACTTTACTGCATGTTTGACAAATTGAAGGTTGCGATAAACCTGTACCCAATGAGTCTGTTGGTGTTATTTTTCCAACAGTGTGTACTTGGGGTTAGATTTTGGTGATTTTTGCAGGATTTCAAACTTTTTATTATTATCTGTTATTGTTACCAAACTTTTTCTTTTTTTTTTTCTTTCTTTTTTTTTTTTTTTTTTTTGTTTTTTTGCAGTCACTCTGTTGCCCAGGCTGGATTGCAGTGGTGCAGCCTTGGCTCACTGCAACCTCCATCTCCCCTGTTCAAGCGATTCTCCTGCCTTAGCCTCCTGTGTAGCTGGGATTATAGGCATGTGCCACCAAACCCAGCTAAATTTTGTATTTTTAGTGGAGAAGGAGTTTCACCATGTTGGCTAGGCTGTTCTCAAACTACTGGCTACAAGTGATCCATCTGCCTTGGCCTCCCAAAGGGTTGGGATTACAGGCATGAGCTACTGAGCCCAGTCAAACCTTTTCATTATTATCTGTTACTGTGATCAGTGATCTTTGATGTTACTATTGTAATTATTATTGAATGCCATAAACTGCACCCGTATAATATAGGAACTTAATTGATAAATGTCTACAATCTGACCAGCCATTCCCCCATCTCTCTCCCTCTCCTTGGTCTTCCCTATTCCTTGAGACACAACAATATGGAAATTAGGCTAATTAATAACCTTACAGTGATCTTTAATTAAGTGTTCAGATGAAGGGAAGAGCTGCACATCTCTCATTTTAAACCAAAAGCTAGAAATGATTATGCTTAGTGAAGAAGGCATGTTGAAAGCTGAGACAGGCTAAAAGCTAGGCCTCTTGCACCAAATAGTTAGCCAAGTTGTGAATGCAAGGGAAAAGTTCTTAGAGGAAATTAGAAGTGCTACTCCAGTAAACCCACAAATGATAAGAAAGCAAAACAGCCTTATTGCTTATATGGAGAAAGTTTGCCTGGTCTGGATAGAAGATCATGCTACCCACAACATCCCCTTAAGCCAAAGTGTAATCCAGAGCAAGGCCTTGACTCTTCTTCAGTTCTGTAAAGGCTGAGAGAGGAGAGGAAGCTGTAGAAGAAAATTTTGAAACTAGCAGAGGTTTATTCATGAGCTTTAAGGAGAGAAGCTTTCTCCACAACGTAAGAATACAACATGAAGCAGCAAGTTATCTGGAAGATCTAGCCGAGATTATTGATGAAGGCGACTATACTAAATAACAGATTTTTAATGTAGATGAAACAGCCTTCTACTGGAAGAAGATGCTATCTAGGACTTTTATAGTTAGAGAGGAGAAGTCAGTGCCTAGCTTCAAAGCTTCAGAGGATTGGCTGACTGTAGTTAGGGGCCAATATAGCTGGTGACTTTAAGTTAAAGCCAATGCTCATTTACTGTTCTAAAATCATAGGGCCCTTAAGAATTACGCTAAATCTACTCTGCCTGTTCTCAGCACACAGAACAACAAAACCTGATGAGACCACATCTGTTTACAGCATGGTTTACTGAATATTTTAAGCTCCTTGAGATCTACTGCTCAGAAAAAAGGATTGATTTCAAAATATTACTCACTGACAGTTGTCCACAAGCTCTGATGGAGAAGAACAAGGAGATTAATATTGTTTTCATGCCTGCTTGAATAATATATCCATTCTTCAGCCCATGGATCAAGGAGTAATTTCAACTTTCAATTCTTACTATTTAAGAAATAGAACAGGGCATGGTTGCTCATGCTTGTAATCTCAGTACTTTGGGAGGCCAAGGTTGAAGGATGACTCAAAGGCAGGAGTTCGAGACCAACCTGGATAACAAAACAAGTCCCTGTTGCTACAAAAAAAAAAAAAAAAAATTAAAAATCAGCTGGTCATGGTGGCATGTGCCTGTAGTCCCAGCTACGTGGGAGGCTGAGGAGGGAGGATCACTTGAGTCCAGAAGTTAAAAGCTACAATGGAGACCCCGTCTCAAAGAAAGGAAGCAGGGAGGGACATATGCTGTAGCTGCCGTAGACAGTGATTCCTCTGATGGATCTGGGCAAGGTGAATTGAAAACCTTCTGGAAAAGATTCACCATTCTAGATGCCATTAGGAATGTTTGTGATTCATGGGAGGAGGTTAAAATATCAACATGAATAAGAGTTTGGAAGAAGTTGATTCCAACCCTCGTGGATGACTTTGAGAGGTTCTAGACTTCAGTGGTAGAAGTTACTGCAGGTGGTAGTGGAAATAGCAAGTGAACTAGAATTAGAAGTGAATCCTGAAGATGTGACTGAATTGCTGCAATTTTTTGATAAAACCTGAACAGATGAGGAGTTGCTTCTTGTGGATGAGCAAAGAAAGTGGTTTCTTGAGATGGAATTGACTCCTGGTGAAGAACTAATGACTGTAGAATATTCCATAAATGTAGTTGATAAAGCAGCAGCAGCGTTTGAGAGGATTAACTCCAATTTTGAACTACGTTCTAGTGTGGGTAAAATGCTGTCAAACAGCATCGTATGCTACAGAGACATCTTCAGTGAAAGGAAGAGTCAGTCCTTGTAGCAAACTTCGTCAGTCTTATTTTAAGAAATTGCCACAGCCACCACCCTGATCAGTCAGCAGCTGTCAGCATCGAGGCAAGACCCTCTGTCAGCAAAAAGATTATGACTTGCTGCAGGCTCACAGGATTGTTAGCATTTTTAGCAATAAAGCATTTTTAAATTAAGGTATATACATATTATTAGACATAATGCTATTGCACACTTAATAGACTATAGTGTAAACATAACTTTTGTAGACACTGGGAAACCAAAAAATTCATGCTGCTTGCTTCATTGAGATGGTCTGGAACCTAACCCATAGTATCTCCGAGGTATGCCTGTATCTTCATTTGTAATATGCCCTTCACATCTTTTGCCCTTTTTCATTATTTTATTTGTTGATCTTCTTTTACGGAGTTGTCAGAGGTCTTTATTATTCTGTTTACCAGTCCTTTCTCAGACGTATGTATTACAGGTATTTTTTTCCCAGTCTGTGGCCTGCCTTTTAATTTTCTTAGTGATGTCTTTCAAAGAACAGAGGTTTCTAATTTTTCCAAAGTTCAGTTTATCCATTTTTCTTCATGTTTATCCACTGTGTGGTATTAAAGAAGAAAGCAATGTGTATAAGAATAGTTGGTTCTTCCGTAAAGTTTAATAACCCCATTATTCTCAGAAGGCATCTGTCTTTGTACATCTCACCTGCTGTTCCACCAAGAAACTTCCACAAACACTCAGCAGCAGCCAGCCTAACCTGTTTTTCTCCTTGCTTTCCACAGGGTGCCATGACTCCCGGAATCCCTATCTTTAGTCCAATGATGCCTTATGGCACTGGACTGACCCCACAGCCTATTCAGAACACCAATAGTCTGTCTATTTTGGAAGAACAACAAAGGCAGCAGCAGCAGCAACAACAGCAGCAGCAGCAACAGCAGCAGCAGCAGCAGCAGCAGCAGCAGCAGCAACAACAGGCAGTGGCCGCTGCAGCCGTTCAGCAGTCAACATCCCAGCAGACAACACAGGGAACCTCAGGCCAGGCGCCACAGCTCTTCCACTCACAGACTCTCACAACTGCACCCTTGCCGGGCACCACTCCACTGTATCCCTCCCCCATGACCCCCATGACCCCCATCACTCCTGCCACTCCGGCTTCGGAGAGTTCTGGGATTGTACCGCAGCTGCAGTGAGTACTTGGTGTTTTATGTTTCCTCCCACTTAGGAGTCCCTTTGAGTTGTGTTCCTGCTCTGTTTTCTGGTGGATCCTTTTATTAAGGGAGGGAATGGCACTAACAGCAATTGTGTATCAAAATTTGCTTTATCTCACACTTGGGAAAGGGAAGCAAAGCCATCTTAGTCAGTGCCCTCAATAAAAGGTTCTTAACAGGCTTAGAAATGTGGTCATTTGTGTTTATATACCTGAGCCAATAAAATGTAATCTGACTTTCACTATCATTATTATTATATTATAGACATTTCCCTGTATCTGATATCACCAAATCACAATGTTATGTAGTCTCTTTCCCTTATGCTATTTTAGGTCTTTAGTCACAGTATCAGTATAATTTCTGGCAGTTCTTGTTTTTTATTTTTACTGTGGGGACTGCATATGAATCTTTGAAGGTCTGTGTCCTTCCCACAAAATGAGGATGACTGTTCTTGTCCTAAATGGATTTTTCTACCTAAGTGAAGTGGGTTCTATATGTAACAGGGTAGTAGGGATAGGAAATAATTTCATCTTCCTGAAAAAACAGCAAATATTTCCAAATAATCCCAGTCAATAAGAAGCGTGCAGCTTTTCATTTTAGAAAGCTTATGACCAAATTAAAAGCTTACTTGCAGTCTCTGCATCTCCTCAGTTTTCTTGTACAGATACCTTCCTCCTTCATACTCCCTTTAGATCTAGTATTTCCTATTTGCATTTATTCAACTTATTACATATATGGTTGTTGTTTATAAGCTATCTCTGATCATTTTTGGAACTTAGTGGTGTGTAATTGTGGATGCTGACTTTTACCCAAAGACCTAAATCTTGCCTCCACAATTTTGTTTGACCCCACACACAATTTTAAAAACAAAGTAATTTTAGTGATTTTAGAGACAGCCCTTTTTAGCTCACCCTTGTCTGTACCGCTCCCATGTGTCCAGCATGCTTGTCGGACTCCCAGGAAAATTTAAGTTTGCATTTCTGATTTAAATAATAAAGTAAAACAGTACAGTCAGGTATTTGTTTCTTGCCGTGCCTTTGTTGTTCTGATACTCCCCAGAGCATCAAGTCATCCACGTTCCTAAACTGCTGCTGTCTACTAAGAACCCTTCTGCGTCATAATTCAGTGCCCCCTCAGTCTTGTAGGCTTAAGAGGGATTAAGGCAAATATTTAATTAATGAAAACATATAAGAATACATTTAACAATTATGTGACGAAAGTTGTGATAGATGTACTAAAATCTACTTGATATAATTCATCAGTGGACAAATGCTAAAGGCAGGTGTGTATACAACGGTGATTGGAAGGAAAGAGATGATATGGAAATGAAAACATTGTGTGGATCAACCTAATTGGCTTTACGGTTGTGTATCATAGACTGCCATTCTCTTTTGAACAAAATTATGAGCCATCAAGTTTTCAAAAGTATTGCATTTTGACAGTATGAGAAAAAGAACCAGAAGCAACAGTGAGCTATAACCTATTGTATTTGAACCTATGTATTTGAAATCTGGACTCCATATTCTTGGGATGGTGATTTCCAGGTCCATGCAAGACAGTTGTTGCGCAGTTAATTGCATTCAAAGGACATTGCCCATTTAAAGTATATGTACTTTATTTATTTATTCATTCATTCATTCATTCATTCATTCATTCATTCATTCAAGACGGAGTCTCGCTCTGTCGCCCAGGTTGGAGTGCAGTGGTGTGATCTCGGCTCACTGCAAGCTCCACTTCCTGGGTTCACACCATTCTCCTGCCTCAGCCTCCTGAGTAGCTGGGACTACAGGCACCTGCTACCATGCCCGGCTAATTTTTTTGTATTTTTAGTAGAGACGGGGTTTCACCATGTTAGCCAGGATGGTCTCGATCTCCTGACCTCATGATCCGCCTGCTTTGGCCTCCCAAAGTGCTGGGATTACAGGTGTGAGCCACTGTGCCTGGCCAAGTAGATATACTTTCATAAGCAGAAAAATGTATAATGAAAATGTAGGTTTGTTGTTTAAATTTTTATTAAAATTTCTAATAGAGTTGCTTTTTAGTATATCTTTATCTTTGTATAAGTTATTCATTAAGTGATTTAAGAACACTGAGAAATGTAAAGGGTCAGTGGACCCAGATGGCTCCGTTTATCCTTATTTACTGAGATAATTAGAAGAGAAAGCAGGGTTTTGCTTTTTTTTTTTTTTTTTTTTTTGGCTAAAGACACTTAGCTGTTGTTTTTCAAAAGATACTTACTTTGAGAGAACTCATTTTCATAATAAATAGTGACTTAGGTTTGCCAGGCGCGGTGGCTCACACCTGTAATCCCAGCACTTTGGGAGGCCGAGGTGGGCAGATCATGAGGTCAGGAGATCGAGACTAACCTGGCTAACACGGTGAAACCCCGTCTGTACTGAAAATACAAAAAATTAGCCAGGCATGGTGGCACACGCCTGTGGTCCCAGCTACTCGGGAGGCTGAGGCAGGAGAATGGTGTGAACCCGGGAGGTGGAGCTTTCAGTGAGCTGAGATTGCACCATTGCACTCCAGCCTGAGCGACAGAACGAGACTCCGTATCAAATAAAAAAAAAAAAAGAAGTGACTTAGGAGTAGGGTGGTGGTGGTGGTGGCTTTTCAGAGCTCACAGGTGAGAAATGAGTTTGTCTGTGAGAAAGCTAAGGGCATGGCTCTGGAGACAGACTCAAATCCTGGCTCTTCCACTTGGGAGCCATGTGCATCCTGAGGAAGTTGCACTACCTTTAAGCCTCAGCTTATTTATCCGAATGAGGGAATACTGGTAGCTTCTACCACAGTGCAGTGTAAGTATTAAATGGAATAATCTATATAAAATGCCAACATGTGCATGATACTTGTTAAACAATAAATGTGAGCAATGTTAAAAAATTAAAGCCTGGTTGAAATAATCAGATGTCTGCATAATTTCTAACACCTCATCCAGTGAAGGTTAAGTAATTTAAATAGTCATGTTTTCTTTTTAAATTTCTTACAGAAATATTGTATCCACAGTGAATCTTGGTTGTAAACTTGACCTAAAGACCATTGCACTTCGTGCCCGAAATGCCGAATATAATCCCAAGGTTAGATCTATTTTAATGTATTTCTTTTTTTTTTTCTTTTTTGTCTTTCTGTCATGTCTCTATATTTTGATGTATTTCACGCTATGTAACAAATGTCTGTAGATCAGTCTCGGCAGGATGGCTAATGCCTGTAATCCCAGCACTTTGAGAGGCTGAGGAGGGAGAATTGCTTGAGCCTAGGACTTCAAGACCAGCCCAGGCAACATGGCAAGACCCTGTCTCTTTAAAAAAAAAAAAGAAAAACCGGCTGGGCTTGGTGGCTTACACCTGTAATCCCAGCACTTTGGGAGGCTGAGGTGGGCGGATCACCTGAGGTCAGGAGTTCAAGACCATCCTGGCCAACATAGTGAAACCCTGTCTCTACTAAAAAGACAAAAATTTGCCGGGAGTGGTGGCTTGTGCCTGTAATCCCAACTACTTGGGAGGTTGAGGCAGGAGAATCAGTTGAACCTGGGAGGCAGAGGTTGCGAGCGGAGATCGCGCCATTGCATTCCAGCCTGGAAACAGAGCAAGACTCCATTTAAAAAAAAAAATCTGTATATCAAAGAGTTTGTGTTATGCTTATTCCTTGACACTAACAAAATGAAGATCTAAAGTAAAATGTGCATTGTTTTGTATCTTTTATTGAGTGTCTGTGATATAAGAATCCCTGGGAATACAGCAGTCTATAAAACAAGCTAAGTTACATATATATTGTATTGGGATCATGTGAAGAATTTTGTGTATGTATAGGGATGATGTTTGCCAGCTATAGTAGGCAAAGTAATTTGGATAAACATTAGCTGGGTTGAGAGAAGTGTTAGTAATGGATTTAGGGTGCATTTTAAAACCCCTGAAACATAACGCCTAAGATCTGAAAGATAGCTAAGCTAGGGGTCTGAAAATCTCCTTTTAACCACTCAGAATGAGTCTGTATGACATGTAGCATTTTAAGAATTAATCTTTCATCTATTATATTTAGTTGAATACATAATTTTATTACTTCATGATCTTAAGTGAAGTGATACTTAACCAATAGAAATAGTAGAGGAAATTCTGGAAATGCAAAATAGCTAGGCTTTTCCTGGGACTTAGATAAACTACTTTATACTGCTAGCTTTTTTAGATGTTGATAAAATCACAGGGAAGACATAGAGCAGTTTTTAAACTAAAATTGTTAAAAGCCAGGCACGGTGACTCAGACCTGTAATCCCAGCACTTTGGGAGGCCAAGGTGGGAGGATTGCTTGAGGCCAAGAGTTCAAGACAAGCCTGGGCAACATAGCTTGGGCAACCTCATTTCATCAGAAAATTTAAAAAATTATCTGGGGTTGGTGGCACACACCTATAATCCCAGCTACTTGGGAGGGCAAGACAGGAGGATCTCTTGAACTCAGGAATTCGAGGCTGCAGTGAGCCATGATTGCACCACTGCACTCCAGTCTGGGCAACAAAGTGAGACTCTTGTCTCTAAAAAAAAAAAAATTAATAAAAAAAAAAATTGTTAAAGCAATCTAGTTTGTCAGAGTCATCTCAATTAGAAATATATAGGTTTGTATTGTATAATTAAATATAATGCATTAAAATATTTAAGTTGTTTCAAAGTAATTACTTGCTTTTGATCATGTACCTAATAACTGAGGCCATTAATTCAACCCACAGTTGAAATATTTTCCCCATGAGTTACCATCTTAGCAAGAAAGTTTTCTGAAAGAATAAATGTGTTTCAAGCATAAAAAGCAGCAAATAAAAGTTAAAACTGTGTTTTTTTCCTAATTTGCATTTATATGTGTTTAATACATAAATTTTGTTTCTAAAGGCCAGTTGGAAGCAGGATTTTACTTCATTACATGTTGATATGCTTGTAATCTGATTTATTAATTCCATTAAGGTAGAAAACGTTTATTGGTTTATTTGCCTCAAATTCATATTAATAAAACAAAATTTATCATTAGAGAAGCTATAGTCATGATAAGCAGCAAACATAAAGTAGAAACAGAGGCACTGGTATTTATTGAGAACATAACCGAATTTTGCAAACATTTCTCTTGGTGGAATGCTCATGTGAAAGAACATACAGATCTTGGTATAACTTTGTCACAATTGATTATTTTCTGCCCCTTATGCAAAGGAATATTTGTTACATGTGGTGTATGCAAATCCTTTACAGATATGCAGAAATACAGGACAAATATTTTGATAATTAGATGTACTATGTCCTTCCTACCAGTTGTGATTTTTTTGTCAATGTGTAGTTCTCCTAACAAAATTGAGCAGTTTGGCATGACCTCACTAATGATTCTCTCTATTTTAGCGGTTTGCTGCAGTCATTATGAGGATAAGAGAGCCACGAACCACGGCACTGATTTTCAGTTCTGGGAAAATGGTGTGCACAGGAGCCAAGAGGTAGCCATAAGAAATTCATTCTTCTGGTTTATGGGTTGTGAACGAGTTTTTAGGTTATTAGGTTAGCACTTTAACGTGTTATTACTGCTTTCTTATTAAAATGGTTGATTCTATTAATTGTAGATACCAGTGATTTCATTTTCTTAAAAATTAGATATGGACAGGTATGGTATCTCACACCTGTAATCCCAGGAGGCCAAGACGGGCAAATCACTTGAGGCCAGGAGTTCAAGACCAGCCTGACCAACATGGTGAAACTCCATCTCTACTAAAAATACAAAAATTAGCCAGGCGTGGTAGTGGATGTCTGTAGTCCCAGCTATTTGGGATGCTGAAACACGAGAATCTCTTAAATCTGGGAGGCAGAGGTTGCAGTGAGCTCAGATCATGCCACTGCACTCCAGCCTGGGAGACAGAACAAGACTCTGTCTCCAGAAAAAAAAAAAAAATTAAATTAAGTAAGATGTAATACAACATCAGAACTATTAATAAAATTCCCTTTATGTGAAAAATGTTGTAAATAACACAAATACATCTTGAAATGGAAGAAAAAATTGGTCAAGCATTAGAACACTTCTAAGCTAATGGTGTAAGGGCTTTGCAGACCTTACTGGGCCTGGCAGCATGACAGCACCACACGTGTTGACTGCAGAAACCTGCCGTCTCACTGGAACTAGTGTTCATTATGAGCGTTTGAGTTGTACAGATCCTAAGGAATGCACCCCTGTTATAAAATGTCATTGCCTGTATTCTGCATCTGAAGTGATCCTGTCTGAAGGTTTGTGCTCTGGGGCCCTGACTGTTCTAAACAGAGCTCATATACCTGATAGAAGTCAAAAACTAGGGGGAAAAGTAGTGACATTACATTCATAAATGAACTGAGCAAATAAACTTTTTAAATGAAAGCGTATTAAATGTACTTGGAAGTGTCAACACATAGAAGGGGGCTGTGGATGTTTTTGCTTATTCTGAAGTTTGAAATTGTCTTTCAGTGAGGGGAATGTCATTGGTGTGGACATTCTGGCTCCTGGTCTCCAAGTTTTTTCAGAATGCAGGACAAGGATCTGTTCTTGCCTTTTACTTCCCCTTGGCCACAACATGCAGTAGTAACCTCTTTAATTAAGAGCTTTTTTGTTTGCTTGTTTTCCCCTGCATGGAATATCAGAAACTTTTGGTTTATCAAGGCAAGGTTTTCATGCAGCATTTAGTCTTTTTGTCCCAGAGCATCTGAAAACTGAATATTATATATCTAATTGGATGACTGTTTCATCAAGACAAGAAACCACCAATAAATTTACCTGAAAATTAAAAGCATAGCATATATATATATATGCTTGATTTTTGTTCTTCCTGATCCCCTGCACCTGATAGTCTTTTTATGGTAATATTTTCACATTCTTGTTGTTGTTGTTGTTGTTTTTGAGACAGTCTTGCTCTGCGCCCAGGCTGGAGTGCAGTGGCGCAATCTGGGCTCACTGCAAGCTCTGCCTCCCAGGTTTACGCCATTCTCTTGCCTCAGCCTCCCAAGTAGCTGGGACTACAGGTGCCTGCCACCATGCCCGGCTAATTTTTATATGTTTAGTAGAGACGGGGTTTCACTCTGTTAGCCAGGATGGTCTCGATCTCCTGACCTCATGATCCACCCACCTTGGCCTCCCAAAGTGTTGGGATTACAGGTATGAGCCACTGTGCCCGGCCGGCCTTCCTTCTTTTCTGTTCTCTCTTATTTTCTTTTTTTTTTTTTTTTTTTTTTTCTTTTCTTTTCCCTCCCCCCCCCCCCCTCCCTTTTTTTTTTTTTTCTTTTTTTTTTTTTTGTTGGCGTAGTCCCCCAGGCTGGAGAGCAGTGGCACAATCTTGGCTCACTGCAACCTCCACCTCTCAGGTTCAAGTGATTCTCCTGCTTCAGCCTCCCAAGTAGCTGGGATTATAGGTGCCTTCCACCACACCCGGCTAATTTTTGTATTTTTAGGAGAGATAGAGTTTCACCATGTTGACCAAGCTGGTCTCGAACCCTTGACCTCAGGTGATCTACCTGCCTTGGCCTCCCAAAGTGCTTGGGATTACAGGCGTGAGCCAGCATGCCTGGCCCACATTCTGCTTTTCTTATGTAAACTCTGAACTGCCTCAACAAATGACATAGGAATGTCTATTCATGATGAGTCTTGGTATAAAAGAGAATAGAATTAGTGAATACATTGTTCAATAATAAATCTCATCAGCATTTTCTGATCAATATGAAGTTTGTTAGTTTTTCTCTCAGTAGAAATGCATGGGCTAAAATATAGAAATAGTGATGATTGATGATGGTGATAATTCACATCCATAAAATCTAGGGTTACAATAATTTGGCAGATTAAAAGGTCATTTTGACAGACCTACAGTTTTCTGTCAAGGATCCAGGAATACTTTATAAGGAAATTGTGAATGTCTGTCAGTCTTTTCTCCTATTGCAAAGGGGCTGACCAGTTTACACTTTATTACTTTCCTGGTTAGGACTTTTTATAAGTTATTAGTCTAAATAAGTATTTTAGCTGAGTGTGAGTATGAATAACTCACTTTTTTCCTTTCCCTAGTGAAGAACAGTCCAGACTGGCAGCAAGAAAATATGCTAGAGTTGTACAGAAGTTGGGTTTTCCAGCTAAGTTCTTGGACTTCAAGATTCAGAACATGGTGGGGAGCTGTGATGTGAAGTTTCCTATAAGGTTAGAAGGTCTTGTGCTCACCCACCAACAGTTTAGTAGGTAAGTCTGAAATGTATTATGATTGCTTTTGGCAACAATTCATTTATAATCTAAACATTGTTCAGAATAAAACACATGCAAAATATTCAGTATGTGAGAACAGTTGACATGGTTATAATTGTATGTATTCTTGCATTGTCTTCTTGATGTTCTCAGTGACATTTATCACTCTCACCAGCCTCTGCTTCCCTTATCACTTAGCAGTACCTATAACTCCCCTTTACTGGACTGAATTTGATTCTGCTTCTGTATGTTTTATCATTTGATTGCTGAATACACTTGGAATGCATGAATTTAACCTAACCTCTTGTATCAATTTTTTTTCCCCCAGTTTGGATCTTCTCTTTTAGTCAACATTGTGTCAGATCTACCAGCAAAGTGTGAAGTTGAGCCATAGGAACAACTTTCTAATTATCTTCCCTGCTACTTGCAGGTGAAGACTCACAGCCAGGCAGCCCTGCCCACCTCACAGCCTCATCTCATGGTCTTCTGGTGTCTGTTGACAGGCACACTAGTTCTGTGTGCCCCTTGGGCTCACTTGGTTCCTCCTGCCATGGGCCAGTGCACTTGCAGCTTTTATGCCTAGTACACTCATTTCCCTTTTCACCTAGGAAGCTCCCACTTGAGTTCCATATTTCTACCCATTCCACTCTTCCTCAGAGAAGCCTGTCCTGAATTTTGTCTTAGGTCAGACACACAGAAACAGAGGCATCCTGTTTACAGTCTCTCTGAACTAAGAAAAATGAGATTACTAGGCTTAGAGGAATATGTACCAGGCCTGGCCTGGTGGCTCAAGCCTGTAATCCCAGCACTTTGGGAGGCCGAGGCAGGTGGATCACTTGAGTTCATGAGTTCAAGACCAGCCTGGCCAACATGGTGAAACCCCGTCTGTACTAAAAATACAAAAATTAGCTGGACGTGGTGGTACATGCCTGTAATCCCAGCTACATGGAAGGCTGAGGCAGGACAGTCACTCGAACCCAGGAGGCAGAGGTTGCAGTAAGCCAGGATCATGCTACTGTACTCCAGCCTGGGCAACAGAGCAAGACTCCTTCCCCCCAAAAAAAATAATAATAATAATTACACACACACACACACACACACACCCGCCAATAGTCCATTCAGTCAGACAGCTCAATTAGGTATAGGTTAATTCTCAGGCTAATATATCAGAGTGATTGAATTTCCTGACCACAATTGACAGCTAGAGAATATTTCAATTTAAGGAGGTGAGATTTGATTAAAAGTTACAGTATCGGATCTTAGAAGTAAATGATTATTAGGTATGTAATAGTAATTATTAGGACTATAAAAGTAGGTGATTATTATCAGAGACTGCAGACATAACTACAGGGCTCTTTTTCTTAAATCAGAAAATCCAGATTCAGTAGAAATAGGGTAAAGTGATAGGAGGACAGATAGCCTCCCGTTCAGTGGTTATCAACTGATGACTGAAAGTTGGCCTCACTTGCTTTAATTATTCTATCCTTTGATGCTGCTTGAAGAACTGTGCTTTACCTCTTGACTAGTTTGCTTGTTTATTCAGTATTTTTCCTTGTACAGGTTCTCATTTTATTGAAAAGCACGCAAAGCTCTTAATTTCTAAACTGTTTTTGCAATTTTCCTTCCAGTTATGAGCCAGAGTTATTTCCTGGTTTAATCTACAGAATGATCAAACCCAGAATTGTTCTCCTTATTTTTGTTTCTGGAAAAGTCGTATTAACAGGTAAGTTGTAACAGGAAGTAGTATCTGAATGTTTGTGTTTCGAGTATGGCATTTACTTAGTGCTGAAAAGAAATTTCAGTGTTGGGACAGTGGGCTAGCTTCTTGCACAAAGGCCTCCCACCCAAAGTCTTATGAGAAACATGCCCACTAAAGGCACAGTGAGAGCAGGGAAGTCTGACCACAGCCCTGCAAGCAGGTTTCCATTTACAGTAAGGAGGTGAGCACTGCATTGAATAGAAGATGGTGTTTTCACTTGGAATTAGTTATCTGAAGCTTTACGTTTCTTCAGCAATATGATTATGAGACAAGAAAGGAAGATTCAGAAAAGAGCTTAGTTGAAGGCAGCAATTGGGAGAAGAAGATTCGGTGGTTATTGCCGTCCTGCTTAGCTTAGGGCCTGGTTCAGGACCAGGAGAGAAGTGTGAACACATGCCTCTTGAGCTATAGAATGGATGCGAGATGCTGGAGTCACTAAGATGATTTTTTAAAAGTATTGTTTTATAAACAAAAATAAGTTTGTGACAAGGGGTTCCACCATTAATGTTTTCATGCCTGTGCCTTAATCTGACTGGGTATGGTGAGAATTGTGCTTGCAGCTTTAAGGTAATAATAATTTTACCTTCTTAATATGTTAAGAAGTGCCATTTCGGTCTCTTATGTCTACTCCAACTTGTCTTCTTAGGTGCTAAAGTCAGAGCAGAAATTTATGAAGCATTTGAAAACATCTACCCTATTCTAAAGGGATTCAGGAAGACGACGTAATGGCTGTCATGTACCCTTGCCTCCCCCACCGTTTTTTTTTTTTCTAAACAAATCAGTTTGTTTTGGTACCTTTAACTGGTGGTGGTGTGAGAAGATGGATATTGAGTTGCAGGTTGCGGCACCAGGTGATGCCCTTCTGTAAGTGCCCACCGCGGGATGCCGGGAAGGGGCATTATTTGTGCACTGAGAACACCGCGCAGCGTGACTGTGAGTTGCTCATACTGTGCTGCTATCTGGGCAGCGCTGCCCATTTATTTATATGTAGATTTTAAACACTGCTGTTGACAAGTTGGTTTGAGGGAGAAAACTCTTAAGAGTGAAAGCCACCTCTACAATTGATTGGACTTTTTAATTTTAATGTTTTTCCCCATGAACCACAGTTTTTATATTTCTACCAGAAAAGTAAAAATCTTTTTTAAAAGTGTTGTTTTTCTAATTCGTAACTCCTAGGGGTTATTTCTGTGCCAGACACATTCCGCCTCTCCAGTATTGCAGGACAGAATACATGTGTTAATGAAAATGAATGGCTGTACATATTTTTTCTTTCTTCAGAGTACTCTGTACAATAAATGCAGTTTATAAAAGTGTTAGATTGTTGTTATGATACCTTGTAAGAGTCATGTGATCATACTGTTTTCTAAAAAGTTGTATTTTAGATATAATGCCTGAAACCATTTTGGTGTCTGCTTGTTTGTTTCAGTCAATATTTCATTACATGCTTCAATGAAAGCAGATTAATGATCAGAACTCACAGTTGCTCAGGAAACGTGTATTTATTACCTTCCATACATTAAGCAACTCCTGTTTTCTAGGTACTTCCCATACAGTGCCTGGAATCCTCAGAGAGCTGCAGTCAGGTTTTGTTCCTCTGTTGGAGGTGAGGAGATAATGGCCCCCGCTGAGGGACTTGGCTGAGGTTACACAGCTAGTAAGTGGTAAAAATTAGTGAGTCCTTCAGGTGTAGAAGCTGATGCCCTCTCCACAGGCTGCTAACTCTCTGCAGTAGCTTTTTTTTGCTTGTTTTGCAGTTTTTTTCTCATGGAATATCAGGTGGACATTTGTGGGTTCTTAGGTTTCATTGTTAGGGTGGTTTTTTTTTTTTAATTGTAAAAGTACATCTTCAGGTGACTCAGAGGAATAAAATCAGAAAGGGGAGGTCATTCCTTCCTTTCTCTTCTGCCTCTTTCCCCAAGATAATGACCAGATTAGTGGTCTCTTCTAAGTGGTATCTCCTAAGCCCGTTCTATCCTCTGGGCATGGCATTTGATCCCATTTTTGGAAAAAAATGATAGAATACATTCAATTGTATAGCTTTCCCTTTTTTCAGTAAATATATCATAAACCTATTTCCATGATTGGGAATCTAGGATACTCTTGTTAGGTACCTTCACTTACTGAGCTATTCCTGTAATTACGGTCATTTACATGCCCTCCAGTTTTTCAATATCATAAACAGTGCTGCAGGAACATCCTTGTATGTGTATTTTTTGGATGAGTGCAGGTATTCATGTAGTAAACTTCCCTGGAAGAGGAACTAAAGACTATACATTCCAAGTTTTAATCAGTTGATACCAGATTGCAGTCCAAAGAGAACGGCGTATGAAATGCCCTTTTCTTGTGTTTCCCAATCATCAGTGATGCCAATAATGTATGGATTAATTGGAAAGACATCATTCCAATACTATCTCCTATCTAAGAAAGAAGTATCCCTTCATGTGTCTAGGTCTTATGTTCCTCAGTGAAGTTTTACAATTTTTTTCACACAGGACTTTTATATTTCATAAGTATTACTTCCTTAAGATATTACCATTTCTGTTGTTTTATTACTGGAAGTTTTTCCTAACACTTTAAAATTTATTGTTGATAAATTTTTGTCAAAATGTATTGTTGATAATATTTTTCTTATTCCAAGTTTACTGAACTCCTATTACTGCTGATTTAGTTGATTGCATTGAAAGTTCTAGGCATGTAATCATTTGTAAATAGTAATTTTATGTTTCCCTTTCCAATATTTTTCCTATCAGTGCCTAGGACTTTGATGTATATAACTTAAAAAAAAATTATCTTTGAAATTTGGAAACATCTTGGAAACATTTGAAAACATCTACCCTATTCTAAAGGGATTCAGGAAGACAACGTAATGGCTGTCATGTACCCTTGCCTCCCCCACCGTTTTTTTTTTCCTAAACAAATCAGTTTGTTTTGGTACCTTTAACTGGTGGTTATTCCAGTTAAACGTAACTTATATGTATATATACATATAAGTATGTATATGCAATTTGTACTAACTGTGTGTGTAAGATGCAGTTATACATAGCACCATATGGAAAACTGCAGTATGGAGTTTCTCCCATGGGGAGGTTTGACACTAGGCTACTTAAGAGTTAGAGGGTACTAGTTTCGAACCTGGGATGGCTAAATCAATGAGAACCATCTATAACCATGGTGTCAGCCAATAACTGGTGGTTATTCCAGTTAAACGTAAAGCTTCAGATAACTACATATACAGGAAACCTAACAAATGTATAGCATAATGTATTATTCAAAGGCAGATACCCTTGCAGCCACCAACCAGGTCAAGAAACATAATTTTGCTGCCTGTCCTAGAAGCCCCTCCTTATGGTCCTATCCAGACACACACTCCTGGCTTCCCTCAAGCAGGAACTATTATCCTGACTCTCACGCATTTAAAGATAATTGAAGTTCCTTGTCCATTTCTTTTCTTTCCAATTTACAGGCCATTTAGTGTTTAGAGCTTCTCATAGTCTGGGGTTTGCTAGGTGGAAATTCATGGTGTAGTTTCCCTGTTCTCTGTATTTCCTGCAAATTGGAAGCTGCCGTGTAATTCCTAGATCTATTAATTCATTAGCGCGTTGCAAAATGACATTTTAGTCATTTCTTTTTCATTTATTAACATGAATACTTTTATAAAAGGATTATACTCCATATAGCAGGATAAATACTTGCTTCTTTTCCTTTTTAAGTTTTCAAGATAAAATGAGTTCATATTAATATGTCCAATTCAAAGCTCACAGGGTTTTTATTTAACCAATTCTATATTATATATACTCTTTCTTCTACAATGAGAATTTTATTTCTTAAAAGACACAGGGGATGATGAATTAGAATGTCCCATAATTACTCATTTACTTTACGTATTTACTTTATCATTACTTTATCTGTTATATGTGCAATTTTTTTTGAGACACGATCTCACTCTGTTGCCCAGGCTGGAGTGCAGTGGCACAATCATGACTTGCTGCAGTCAAACTCCTGGGCTCAAGTGATCCACCTCAGCCTCCCGAGTAGCTAGGACTACAGGTGCACATCAACACACCCAGTTAACTTTTTGTAGAGACAAAGTCACTCAACTGTTGCCCAAGCTGGTCTTGAACTCCTAGGCTCAAATCATCCTCCCACCTCCACCATAACATTCTTAAGAGTAACAAAAATACTATCACCAATATGATTGCCAAAAACACTTAAAACTTTTTTTTTTTTGGCTGTACTATCTGAAACTGTCAAAGGATATTCAGTATCTGAAATAAAAAGGCAAAGCTGAATATGCTGCTCTCTACAGCAGAGGAGAGCTGCTGTGGCTGGACAGTATCTGAACCAAGCAGATCTTAAAACTTTGTAGGTATTGAGAAATGGTGGATGCATGGACAGCACTGTCTGTGGAGCCATGATTATGTAGGTGAGACTTCTCATTACCTAGTAGTGTTTTAAAATGTCTTCACATTTCTAAAGGCAACTTGCTTAATGCATTTTTTAATTTAAATTTTTTATATTGTACTGTTTATTTTTAATATAGTTGCTATTTTTTAACACAGATGCCAAGTCGGTGCTGTTGGACCAGTTTGTCTCCCTCTTGATATACCTGTTCCAAACGGAAAGGCCCTGTAAACTTTTAGGATCATCTCCGGAGGTTGACTGGAATAAACACCAATGACAGCTTGGCTGGGTACGCCAAAATACCCGCAAGAATGTCCATATCAAGTAACAGTTTTTACCACAGAAAGACCATAACATGTTTGCTTTAAAAGCCCTTAGCATTCATAACGTACTAACACATTCTGCCTAAGCAGAATAATACATAATTTTAGATATGAAGGCCCCACTAGTCCAGGTTTCCTTACGCCACTGTGCTTCCTACTAAGTGTTGTGACCAACTCATCACTAGTTGATGACAACTTACTCCAGTAGCCACAGGCTGACACCATGGTTATAGGTGGTTCTCACTGATTTAGCCATCCCAGGTTCGAAACTAGTACCCTCTAACTCTTAAGTAGCCTAGTGTCAAACCTCCCCATGGGAGAAACTCCATACTGCAGTTTTCCATATGGTGCTATGTATAACTGCATCTTACACACACAGTTAGTACAAATTGCATATACATACTTATATAATATGGACTACTAGGACAGAAATTTCTAAATTACAAATAAAATAGCCAAATAGACAATTATATTAGCAAGTGACGTTACCTATGAAAACGTGAGGATTTATGGTGGCAATGCATTTCAGTTAACCGGGATGTGTTAGGGGACAATGTGAGCCAATGTAGATTAAGGAAATAAGCCTGAGAAATTGATCAGAATTAGCCGTCAGTATTCAGGCACTGATCAACAGCACTGTCTTCAGGGCAGGCATCACTGGTGCTGAGAGAACTGGGAATTGTCAAGTGTGAGCTACTAGGGGATGGAAAGAACCTTAGTCTTCAGAGCCACTTGCTTAAACAAATGTATCAGAAACATAATAGGCCAAGGGTCAGGCCTTTGAAAACTGACTTCAGGGCCTTCCTTTCTTCAGGCTGCTGCCTCCTAGGCCAGACCCTTATCCTGGCTTACATTCCATAAGCCTTGTAAATGCGACAGGGAACATGTGTACAATGCTGACATGGACAGGGAAGACCATCGCCTTTTGCCTTTCAGTGTCTCATCTGTAAGCAGGGCCACTGGCTGACGAAGATCGGTTCTGAAGGTAGAGCCTCTTCCAGTTCCAGGCCTGTGATCACAAAGCCACTGTTCTTGATCCTGCCAACTGTGATACTGCTGCTTCAGAATTACTGGGTTTTCTGTTTCTCATACTCACCAACCTGAGGTTTGGTATTTTTCTAATGTTCTGGGCTTCCAGTACATACTAGAGCCTGTGATAATCAGCTAATGATCAGACAAGTTTGTTGGAGTTTTACCTAAGTATTTTCCTTTGTGTTTTAAAAAACTTAGGGTGGGAAATGCTCTCAGGGTGGGAAATGCTCTCAGAGTGAGATGGTTTGACTTCATTAGGGACATAACCCATTTTTATTAGAAAAAGAAATGCACATATAAGTAAAAAGATCATTTTAGTTAGTCCCACTATTCGTTGGTAACTAAGTGTACATCTTTGCAGATTTCTGTGCATACATACAAATATTTTTACAAGAATAGGATCAAACCATGAATACCACCTATAATGGTATCTCGGTTGTCAATGTAGGTGTTATAATTAAGACTGTGTAGCCTTCCACGGTGGATGTACCAAAATTTATTTAATTCCCTCTCAGTGGACACTTTTGTTTCACTAATATGTAGACACTGTGTAAGCAATCTCTCAACATCTCTGCACCTTTATTTTTGGTATAAGTATTTCCTTAGGATAAAATCCCAGAAATGGAATTGCAAGGTATAAAAGAGTATTAACATTTTTCAAGGCTTTAAGATGCCTTTACAGTGTATCTGTTACATCCTGCTTCCACACAAATTCTTCTGTATAGCCAGTACCCAAGCTGCAGCTCTCAGCACAGGTGAAGACAGCCAGGATACCCCAGTCAATGCTCTTGCCCAGTCTGTCAGCCTTCAGGTAGTTTAGGAGCTGAGGCATGACCTGAGAAGAGGGTAACACACAGTTAGAAAGCCGCTTCACAGCAGGGAGCACTACTTTTAAGAGACCTTCTCAGCCAGGATGATTACAGGAATCTTGGTCTTTCAATCCTCATACTACAAAGCAGGATTATAGACATTATACAATTAACATGTTTTAACAATCTAAAACTTCCCTTATGACTTCAAAGCCCCTCTCACCTTCTGTTTGGTGTTTTCCATTTGAGAAAGAAGTTCACAAGTGGCTGTTAATGAATATTTTCATTACTAATATGCCACTCAAAAGGGCTGAGGCTTCTAATTAGGCAACTTTTACTTTGCATCTTTGCAGATATTGTTACTCTTGACTCAAGAAACACTAATTACTAGTCATGAATACAAAAAGGACATCTGTCAATGTAGGTATAGAGACCAGAGAAGAATCTTAGAAGTAGTCTAACTGAAAGAGTGAATAGGCAGAATAGCCACCATCCTTCACCTCATTTTGGACACTGAGAGCTCTGGCAGTAAGAACCAAGCAGAGTTTTGGTTATGGTCCTCATAATTGCTTTTTTACCCAAAGAAACAAACCAATATTAGTGATGACTTTGGGAAGGTTAGTGGATCCATAGCTCAAGAGCATTTCCACCCAAAATGGATTTTGGTATTTTGATGCTAACAAATTCTTTTGGGCAGGGGGGGCACATTTATCTTTAATGCTTATATCCATTTGTTCTAACAAATCCACAAACCAAGATTAAATAGTAAAGACTCCTCTCATAAAGTATGGAGTCAAAGACTTCAATTAATGGAACAAGAAAGGAAGGTATAAATTATTTAAAATAATTCAAGTTAACAGAGGCACTAACAATAATGACATAACCACACTGGAGGTGGAGAGCAGTGTAGATATACTCATCTTCACAGAAGTCAGTCAACAGACAGTGTCTGAAAACTAGGAAATAGAAAAAGACAAGATAGTTCCTTCCAGGGAACTAGCCCCAAGGTGAGGCAGGAAACTGACGGTTCTCATCATAGGCCACCCTTCCGTTACGGCCATGTTGACCCATGTGCACAAATTACCTTGGCGAAGTTTTTAATGTTTAAAAAAATCATGGTGATTACACACTAAAATCGTCCTTATTTAGGTCATACCTGGAATTCCAGTATTCTCTTGGCACCACAGGGGCAATCTGGAATATCCTTTTCTTGAGGAATATTTTCACCAGAAATCCAGATGGGGGCAATACCTCTGCCATATCTAAGAATCTAAAATCAATGAGGATCATGTTGAAATAATCAATACCTTACCTAAAAGTTTCCAATGGTAACATGCTATCTACTCCATGAATGTTCCTACTCTTGATGTAGCACTGACCCAAAAGGCATGTCACAGTTCCCCCATCAGACCTGGCTGTGCCAGTGTGCCATTAATGCCTTCTCAATACCTCAAAGTGACTATTTCAGCTTATCTGACTCAGAGGGCATCAAAATATATTTCCTAGATGATGCTTTTACTACTAATGTTGGAATGTTAGTCCTATGAATATATTGTGAAGGGACTAAGAATAAGCTTCTGCTCTGATTGCAGAGTTCTGCCCAGAGTCTGTGTCTGCCTTCATAGTTAAAAAATTTTAGGAGGGACAAATACGAAGTGAAACATAGTGTTTTGAAAACTACTACAAACATGAGTAAATTTCACTGTAATAAGCTTCCTACAGCAACTGAGTAGTTTTCTGTATTTTGTCTAAAAGCATATGCATTGCTAAAAACTGCCTTAGTGTTTAAGACCTAGATCTATTCTTCCTATAAACCCCTGGGTATTTATTTGAACCAGTGACTGGTTTATGGGTTTTTCTTTCGTGATTTACGTTTATGGTAGAGGAGGTTAAGGAGAAAATGTCAACATGCCATGTTTGTTTTACAAGCCAAAGGTACCTGTTGGAAATGGGCAAAAATAACCTTTTTTTTCTTTTTAGGGGGAACCATTTGTGCCTAAACCTCATGTACCTCAGGCAACATCTCATTCATCTCCCATCCCTGACGCTTTCTTTAGAAAAGGAACCCTGTATGATAAACAGTATAACCTTTAGTCTTTTAGTAACTATTAAATGGATCAGCACTGCAAAACACCTTTGTACATGGCCCATTTGTGTGAGGAACTCCTCTAACAAGATAACAAAAGCCTGCTTTTATAGGCTCCTAAGGAACAGACTAGTGTTACTATGAAGTTATTTCTTCTCACAGATTATACTCATAAAACATGGCCTGAAGAGAACACAGTGAGGAGCTGTGAGTTCCACTTTACCTGTTCTGGTTCAAGGGCTATCTGAGTTTTAAACTTCTGAAAAATTGTATCTTCCCCGGATTCATGTTTTGCCATGGAATCCAGTTCTTCCTCAAGTGCTTCACCTGAAAAATCAACATAACTATTATGAAAATAGGAGTAATCCCCACAACTTGTCAATTCACGCCTGGAGAGGGGACCCCCTTTTAGTCAGAGAGCTTTCTGTATTTATTCGCTCATTCAAGTTGGACCCTCTGAATTTCCAGGTACTCCATGCAGCTCTATTATATGGGCTTCCATTTAGTGCATTTCCTTAAAGCTTCAAAATAACAGAACGGTCAAGGGCTTAGGACTGCCCAGCACATCACAGGACACCCAACAAATGTGAGCCCTTCTTATCATTAGTATCCTCAGCTGGTAGGCTCACTCACTCAGCCATCAAATGTTCATTTCCAGCCCATTTCTGGCCTGGCGCAGTGGCTCATGCCTGTAATCCCAGTACTTTGGGAGGCTGAGGCGGGCACATCACCTGAGGTCAGGAGTTCAAGACCAGCCTGGTCAACATGGTGAAACCCCCCATCTCTACTAAAAATATAAAAATTAGCCAGGCGTGGTGGTAGGTGCCTGTAATCCCAGCTACTCGGGAGGCTGAGGCAGGAGAGTCGCTGGAACCCAGGAGGCAGAGGTTGCAGTGAACTGAGATGGTGCCACTGCACTCCAGCCTGGGCGACAGAGTGAGACTCTGTCTCAAAAAAAATAAATAAATACAAATGTTCATTTCCTTCTCCACATTTCTTCCTGGGATTACAGCCACCCTGAGCCACTGCTGTCCCCAACAGACCCATGTCTCTAAGTATAACCATTAGTCTTTGTAATGTACATTAAAATAGAACTGATATACCTTGAGTCAGAGAAGCTAAAGTAACTGCTTTGATGAAACTGGAAAGACACTGATGGTGTTCACTTGCACCATGAGGAGGATGGAGGAAGTGTAGGATGCCTTCAGATTGATGTTCCACCAATTATACGAGGAAAGTTTCAGTGTAACCGTTAGGACACTGTAAACGCTGTTCCCTCAGGCCCTACTGCCTCCTGCCAAACTGTTTCATCTGGGAACTCAAATTCAAGTCTCAGGTAAAACACAGCTACCTCCAGGAAGCATTTTTCTTTTTAATTCTCCTTTCATTTTGGAACATTTTGAACATACACAAAAGTGGAAATACTATAATGAACCGTCATGTACCATTAATCAGCTTCAACACTTATCAAGTCCAGTGTTTCCTTTCTCTGCCACTTCCAGCTTCAATACTCTGAAGTAAATCCCACACATACCACTTTATTCATAATTATGTACCCCTAGAAGTCAAACTCTTTCCTTTTATTTACCAATTTGAAAATAAGTCTGTTCCTAGGTATCCTACAAAGATGATTACTGAGTTTTTTTAAAGTATCATTTTGAACCCATTAAACATATCTGATGCAGTTAGTGTCCTTGCAGATGTTCAAACTGTCCATCTTTTGCCAGCAAGAGCCTTTTCATGTTGCTTGAGTTCTGACATGGCCCTAGTAATCCTTCCTGACATCCTTAATCTTTGATATGACCATGTTCCCACATTATATGAACATTTCCTGACCCAGTTCTGGAATCAACCACCTCTCCAAAGAGCCTGGAGTTCCTTTTAGAGAGAATGGTACGTAGACACAATCGACATTATCTTCCTCCTACGCCCAACGCCTCAGTTTTCAGTAACACCAACATAATTACTCATTTCCTTTATCCCCTCAATATACACACAACCATCTCAAAATAACAGCAACAGTTTATTAATAACATGTTTATTGAAAATACTAACACTGTTATGTTCTTTTCATTCTCAAGGTATATTCCACTAGAGATGTACTATCCTATGTGTTGAAGTCACCTAGAAGAGTTCTTAGTGTGGTTATATGACTACATCAAGAGTTTTTTACTTTTGATGATTAGGGACTGCTTTTTAACTTACCTTACTTCATAATCTTAAAATACACAGTTCCACAGTCACATTTATACTAATAAGGCATATTTGAAGTCCAGCTTTCATCCTTGATCCTCCTACTCTAGGCTCTCCCTTCTCCTAAAGGTAAGCATTTTCATGATCATTTTTATCGTACAGGTATGAACACACGTATGGTCCCTTCCAGGCAGTCTTCAGTGATGTCACATGTGTTCCGATGGCACCTGTATTATACTCTTATCAGTCATTACATGGAATGTATCTTCCCCCAGTATTATTTGGGCTCCTCCATGAGACTGTGAGCATCTGACCACTGGAGTGTTGCTTCCCATTATATCCCTATTATCAAGCACAAGGTCAGGCACAGAGTAAGACTCAAACATGTTTTGGAATGTAGGACTGGTATTAACTACAAACCAGTAAGCTAATGTTTTCATTTTGAGTCTATAAATCTAATTTTGTGATGGTTTTGTGTATGGCTCAAGGCTCAAATTGTAAAATTTAACATGATGTGACCAAAGCAAGTTATACCCAGAACCTCAATTTCCTCACCTTCAAAATGGGGCAGTTTCTGACTTACTGATCTGCTGTCAGGATTTCCATGAGCTCATGCACAAACAGTATGTAAGGTAAAATGCTGGATAAATGTTGGCTACTATAATAAAATAAACCTCTAAGATACTTGGTCAGCACAAGTACTACCCAAGAGTATGCACTGTAAGTAAACTGACAAAATTGTGTATCTAAAACTGGCCAGATGAAAGAGAAACTTTGAAGGGGCTCTTCTGCATGCCCGATACTGTGCTAGGCACTCACACTATCCCAACCTGAGAAACAGATCTGGGACCCAGAGGAACTTACCAAGCCTCCAGCGTCTTGTGCAGCCCTATTCATGGGACCATCTGGATACCCACCCTTGTCTTTACAGGGAGCAGAACACACCTCATAGGTATCAGAAAATACAGTCCAGGAAGTATATTTTCACCTGAGGTACCTCTCTTCTAGACACACTGAGCTTTCTTCCAAGCATTATGTTTAACCACTTAATGGATGAAGTCCTCAAACTGCTTACCCATGCTCCCTGTAATCTCTGAGTAATCTTCCTTTTCCACAACCTCAGGCATAATCTCCTCTTCTGTTTCTATTAAAATTTCAAATTCTGGAAAAAGGAAGTTGTGGTCTGGAATTATATGGTCGAAATGATCTGAAACGAAAAGGACAGCACTATTAGTAATCATTTAATTTTGAAGACAGTCTAATAATTGGCTGTCTCTAAAGTACTATATTCCCTATAGTTCTGGCATTTTAGATAAAGGGTCATAAATTAAATGCCTATATGGTGACATTACTCAGTGATTCAGACTTCACAGCCTCTTTTTTACAAAGGTGTTCCAGGTATGAAAAATTTCGAAGTACTATACCTTCCCTAATTTTAACTTTAAAGTTATCCTGGAAATATCTGGGTTGACAAAGGCGATGAAACTGAACTAAGATTTTAAAAAAAAGGTTACTCACCTGGTTGTGCACAAGTCTGCTTATGTCCCAATCTCCAGTCTAGGGTCTGATGCTCCTTGCTGCAGTAATATGCTTTGTGGCATCTGGAGCACGTTTTGGGGCCTAAACAGCCACAAACCCTGCAGAGATGAGCACCAGACTTAAGCTGCAGACACACTGATTCTCCTGTTTCTGGGGGAGGATTCTCAGAAGGTGGCTCATATGAGTAAAAATCGTTTTTCCTGGGTAGCTGATTCCTAAAAACTGAGAGAATGCAGAGAAAAGTTATATCTTCAAACAAAACAGCAATTCAAACATTTCATCCTCTACACATAAAACTGAAAATACTTTTTTAAAAAATGAAAGTTTTTGCTTTCAGGAATAAGCTTTTAAAATCCCGAAAGTAGATTTCGTCTGGTGCACGCAATTGAGTTGCCTCCTGGAGCTGGTTTGAGTTAATCAAATTAGTAAGACTGATCGTTAAGAACGACTGCCGAAAATACGAAAAAGCTACTGGGACCCATCTTTCCAAGACAATTTCTATTATCTGAATAGCACCATACCTAGCACCCACTGATTAAAAGCTGGGGGATACCGATGCGCGTGGCCAGTTAGAAGCTTGTGTAGTAAAAATGAGGACATCCTGGAAGGGCCCGGGAGAAGGTGCTCCTGGGGTAGCGCGGGGAGGGAGCTCGAGGATGGGGGGACAGCGGTGCTTTCCGCCGTCTCCCTCCTGGCTCCCGGAATTAACGCGCACGCATGGGAGGCATGGCCCCGTCACGACCCCGTCTGGCGGCTCACCTCGCAGGCCGGCACAGCACGGCGGCTCGCGGCAGCAGAAGAGGAAGATGCCGCGGTGGAAGGCGTCCGCGCGGCCGGGCAGCGGCGCGTACACCTGCAGCAGGAAGGAGAGCGGGCGGCCGCACAGCGTGCAGGCCAGGGCCGGGGGCCCGGGCAGCCCGGCGGCGCCCAGCCATGCCGGCCGCCCGCCCACCTTGCTGGGGAACTGCTCGCTGCGCAGTCGCCACGCCGGCGCCGACTCGGCGAAGCCCAGCTCCACAGGTCCAGCCCGGGCGGCAGCCATAGGGGGCGCGGGCTGGCGTGAGGGGCGGGCTGGCGTGGCGTGGGGCGCAGCCCACAGCAGGGCCGGAAGGCGGAAGTCGGGCGTCGGGCCGGAAGGCAAGAGGCGGGCACTTTCCGGAGGGCAGGAGGCAGGAACGCTTCTGACGAGAGGGGCCGCAGGACCCAAGCGAGGGAGCGGGATAGAGGAAACCTCCCAGCGTTGGCCCCGCCCCTGGCGCCTCTGCTTCCCAGCCGCTTACCTGGTTCCTCTGGGTGCGCAGGGATGGTTCTGGTCTTTGCGAGAGTCGCAGCTGGTGACGGCGCTCCCCTCACCTCTGCTCATGTGGTGCTGTGGGGCTGCGGGTGACCGCCAGCGAGGCAGAGCCCTCACTCAAACCTTGCCTGCTGGTGTCCTCAGGATGTGGGAAACCTGTGCGCTGGCCAAGTGTTACCCAGGAGTAGGCAGTGAAAGATAAATGAAGGTTGAACAGGTAAAGTGAGGACCGTACGGTGGAAAGCGAGAATCCTGTGTGCCCTGAAGGTAATGAAGAAGCCTCTGCACAAGAGTCTTTTCTGTCAGTCTTTTTTTTTTTTTTTTTTGAGACGGAGTCTCGCTCTGTCCCCCAGGCTGGAGTGCAGTGGCCGGATCTCAGCTCACTGCAAGCTCCGCCTCCCAGGTTCAGCCATTCTCCTGCCTCAGCCTCCCGAGTGGCTGGGACTACAGGTGCCCGCCACCTCACCCGGCTAGTTTTTTGTATTTTTTAGTAGAGACGGGGTTTCACCGTGTTCGCTAGGATGATCTTGATCTCCTGACCTCGTGATCCGCCCGTCTCGGCCTCCCAAAGTGCTGGGATTATAGGCTTGAGCCACCGCGCCCGGCCTTTTCTGTCAGTCTTAAGGTCTCTGTTTTAACCTTAATGCTGGCTTGCTGTGCCTGAATTCCAAGGGAGGCGTGTATTATGAGGCATGGCCAACCCCCACCCGTCATTGCCTGAACTGGTTTTTCAGGTTAACTTAAGAATGCCCTTGGGCAAGCAGAGGGTCCATCAGTAGGTTGGAGGGTTTCGAATTTTACTGTTGGTTTGCAGAGGTCTGAAAGAAACATGTACCAGCTGTTCTCTCTGAGGACTTCTACCTGTGAAGTCTCATTTACATAACAAGACCGTGGTTGTCAACCAGGTCTCCAACTTCCATAACCTGTTATGCCACAATCCAAACCCCCATTCTGTAACCTCAAGATGGTATGTAAGCTTCTGAACCCCATTTGGGGCTTCAGCAAAATCACTCTAGTTCTCCCCCATGTGCATGTTAATAAATTTGTATGCCCTTTCTCCAATTAATTTGCCTTTTGTCAGTTGACTTTTCAGTGAACCTTCAGAGGACAAAAAGGAAGCTTTCCACTGGCTACTACAGTGGCTTTAATGGAAGTAAAGTCATCAACAACAGTTATTTTTGACAAAATCACAGTTTAATTGGCAGTGTATTTGTTTTCTTTTTGTTTTATTTGAGATGGAGTCTCGCTCTGTCACCCAGGCTGGAGAGCAATGGCGCGATCTCGGCTCACTGCAACCTCTGCCTCCCTGGTTCAAGCATTCTCCTGCCTCAGCCTCCCGAGCAGTTGAGTAGCAGTATATTTGTAATGGTACATAAAATAATGTCTGTTTTTAAATAAACATTTACATTGTAAACCAAGAGTTATCTCAACTCTCCATCAATTTTTTTTTTCTTTTTTGAGATGGTATCCTGCTCTGTCACCCAAGCTGGAGTGCAGTGGCTGCAACCTCTGCCTCCCGGGCAAGCGATCCTCTTGCCTCAGCCTCCTGAGCAGCTGGAATTATAGGTATGTGCCACCACACCCAGCTAATTTTTGTGTCTTTGGTAGAGACAGGGTTTCGCCATGTTGGCCAGGCTTGTCTCGAATTCCTGACCTCAGGTGATCTGCCCGCCTCGGCTTCCCAAAGTGCTGGGATTATAGGCATGAGCCACTGCATCCGGCATCCATCAGTTTAGAAAGTTTATTTCACCAAGGTTAAGGATGCGCCCATGGCAGCCTCAGAAGGCCCTGACAACATGTGCCCTAGGTGGTCAGGGTACAGTTTGCTTTTGTACATGTTAGGGAGACATGAGACATGAATCAGTATGTGTAATATGTACTTTAGTCAGATAAAGCGGGACTTGAAGCAAGGGCTTCCAGGTCATGAGTAGATAAGAGACAGAAGATTGCATTCTTTTGAGTCCTTGATCAGCCTTCCACTGAATACGCAATTTAGTCTGGCTCAGTGAATCATCATTTTTACATAAACAGTAGGGGAGGGGAAGCAATCAGATATGCATTTGTCTCAGGTGCACCTTAGAGGGATAACTTTTGAGTTCTGTCCGTCCTTTTTCCACAAGGAATTTCCTTGTATGCAAATTTTAAGGGAGGTATGTAGCCTCTTATCTTGGTAGCTATATCTTATTTAGGAATAGAATGGGAGGCAGGTTTGTCTGACATAGTTCCCAGCTTGACTTTACCCTTTTAAGGGAGGAGACCACCTCTCATACTGTCTTATGCCCAGTTTCTGCCTCCAAAGAAAGAAAAAGTAGAAGCTAAAAGGCAGAAATGAAATCCACAAGCAGACAGCCTGGCACCATACACTGGGCCTGGTAGTCAAAGATCGACCCCTGACCTAATCAGTTATGTTATCTATAGATTACAGACATTGTATGGAAAAGCACTGTGAAAATTCCTATCCTATTTTGCTCCAATCTAATTACCGATGTGTGCAGCCCCCAGTCACGTATCCCCTGCTTGCTCATTCGATCACGACCCTGTCATGTGCACCCCCTTAGAGTCGTGAGCCCTTAAGAGGGACAGGAATTGCTCACTTGGGGAGCTCGGCTGTTGAGACAGGAGTCTTGCCAATGCGCCCAGCCAAATAAACCCCTTCCTTCTTTAACTCGGTGTCTGAGGAGTTTTGTCTGCAACTCGTTGTGGAATGTCCCTGCAGGGGACTCCGACCAGCCCGAGCAATGTGGATCCTGAGAGCGCTCCCAAGTAGGCATTTGCCCCGGTGGGACACCTCGCCAGAGCAGTGTGTGGCAGGCCCCCATGGAGAATCAATGCGGGAGCTGAACACCGGGAAGGAACAGGCACTTGGAGGCTGGACATCTAAAACTTGGTAAGACTAGTCTTTGAAACTTGCCCCCTCCGTTTGAGTGGAAGCATGGCCTGATCACCCATGGTGTGCCTTTATTGGCACTTTGGTTTTAGTTTTGGTTTTGACTTGGTTTGAATTGCTTGACAGGATTGATCTTGGGAACTTGCCCACTCTATTTGAGTGGAAGCATGGCCTGATCACCCTTCATGTGCCTGTACCGGCACTTTGGTTTTTGTTTTTGACTTGACTTTGATTGCTTGATACTTTGGTTTTGGTTTTGACCTGGCTTGGATTTCTGGATACTCTGATTTTGGTTTTGATTTTAGTTTGGCACAAACTGCAAAAGTGTATGTGTGCCCTTTTTACCCATTCTTTGTTTTGTGGTGTGCGTGTGGTGTGAGCATGGTGTTTTGTCTCAAAGAAGCATAGGTCAGGCACAAATAAGCCCACCCTACTAGGAACTATATTGAAAAATTTCAAGAAAGAATTTAAAGGAGACTATGGAGTACTATGACTCTAGGAAAACTTAAAACTTTGTGTAAGATGGACTGGCCAGCATAAGAAATAGATTGACCATTAGAAGGAAGCCTGGAGAGGTCCTTTGTTTCAAAGGTATGGCACAAGGTAACCTGTAAGCCAGGAAACCCAGAGCAGTTCCTGTACATAGACACTCGGTTACAGCTGGTTTTAGATCCCCTGCCCCCAACACACAGTGGTTGAGAGAACAGCAGCATAAGTGGCTGGCAGAGGCAAGGAAAGACTAGCAGAGGGAGAGAGAAAGCAAAGAGACAGAGAGGAAAAGAGGCAAAGAGAGAGAGGAAGAGACAGAAAGGAAGAGACAGACAAAGAGGGAGTCAAGGAGAGAGAGAGAGAGAAAGAAAGAGGCAGAGAGAACAGATAGAGGCAAAAGGAAAGTCAAAGAGAGAGATATACAAGTAGTTAAAAAGAAAGTGTACCCTATTCCTTTAAAAGCCAAGGTAAATTTAAAACCTATAATTGATCATTGAAGGTATTCTCTGTAACCTTATAACACTCCAGTACCACTTTGTTGTCAGTGTAAACAAGGACTTATCCTGAAAGCACTGAGGCCTTCCTATCAAAAATCCTTAACCCAGTAACCCACGGATGGCCCAAATACATTCAATCTGTAGCAGCAACTGCTTTGCTACCAAAAAAAAGTAAAAAAACAAAACAAAAAAACTCTTAGAGGAAACCTCATTGTGAGCACACGTCACCAGTTCAGAAGTATCCTAACGAAAGAAAAAAAAGGACGGACTCATCACACCCTAGTCAAGAAAGCGCCATCACCTCCAGAGTCATGGGCCATAGTCCCAGCGGAAAACTCTACCAAATTAAAGCTAAGAAAAATTTAACTCTTTTCATCTATTCTGTTACTCTTTTTTCTTTCCTCGTTCTATTGCTGACCATCTAGTTATTAACATAACCAAGTCAATTTCACCTCAAACTCTTGCATTTAATTCTTGCTTTGTTATACCCTGTGAGGATTTGCCAAGTCAAAGACAGCTTTCTACTTCAGAAATGTACTTCTGTCCCTCCTGACTCAGACTGGGCATTAGTAAACTAGGACCATTTAATCCAGGGAGATTTCAATAAAGACCCCTGTGCCAACCAGGAGTGTTGCCCCCCGATGTAGAGCTTTCATGCCACAGTTGGTCCAACGTTCTGTGGACCACTAAAGAGCAAGGATGGACTTCCCCAACCGGTTTTTGTGATTTCCTAAAACCATACATTCATTTTACTAGAGGATCATAGAAGTTAAAGACTTAAAACAAACTTTAGCAATTAAGACAGGATACCAAGATGCAAATGCCTGGTTAAAATAGATCAAATATTCCATCTGCACGTTAAACAAAAGCAATTGTTACGCTTGTGCACGTGGCAGGCCAGAGGCCCAGATTGTCCCCTTTCCACTAAGGTGGCCCTCCAGTTGACCAGGTGTGGGCTGCATGGTAGCTCTTTTCAAGGATTCTACAGCCTGGGGTAATAAGTCATGCCAAGCTCTCTCTGCTATATCCCAAAGTCCAACACCCTGCGAGTCAGCCCCTGAGGGCCATCCAGCTTCCATCTCCCAAAACTAAGTTCACTTCATGTCTCTCACAACAGGGAGAAAACTTAGTGTTCCTTGGAGACCTGAAAGGATGCAGTGAGCTTAAGAATTTTCAAGAGCTTATCAATCAGTCAGCCCTTGTTCATCCCCAAGCAGATGTGTGGTGATATTGTGGTGGACCTTTACTGGGCACTCTGCCGAATAACTGGAGTGGTGCTTGCACTTTAGTCCAATTGGCTATCCCTTTCACCCTGGCATTTCATCAACCAGAAGGAAACAAAATAAGACTTTGTAAAGCGAGAGAAGTCCCTTATGGGGCTTTTGACTCTCATGTCTATTTAGACACAAATGAAGTCCCATGAAGAATACCAGATCAATTTAAAGCTTGAAATCAAATAGCTGCAGGATATTTTAGTAGGTGACAGTTAATAAAAATGTAGATTACATAAACTACATCTATTACAACCAACAGCAACGAGCTTTTCATGAGTTAAAAGAAAAACTCATGTCAGTCCCAGCCTTTAGGCTACCTGACCTGACAGAACTCTTTACACTCTATGTGTCAGAAAGAGAAAAAATGGCAGTTGGAGTTTTAACCCAGACTGTGGGGGCCTATCTCTCAAAACAACTGAACAGGATTTCCAAAGCCTGGCCCCCAGGTCTCAGGGCCCTAGCAGCAACAGCCCTGTTAGCACAAGAAGCAGATAAAGTAACCCTTAGGCAAAACCTGAATAGAAAGGTCCCCTGTGCTGTGGTAACTTAATGACTACCAAAAGACATCATTGGTTAACAAATACTAGATTAACCAAGTACCAAAGCTTGCTATGTGAAAATCCCCACATAGCCATTGAAGTTTGCAACACCCTAAACCCCACCACCTTGCTCCTGGTATCTGAGAGCCCAGTTAAACATAACTGTGTAGAGGTGTTGGACTCAGTTTTTTCTAGCAGGCCCAACCTCCAAGACCATCCTTAAACATCAGTAGACTGAGCGGTATGTGGACGGGAGCAGCTTTGACAACAAGCCCTACTCCAGTCACACTCGGAAGCTGATTGGTCCACGCACGGCCGAAGCATAAGGAAACTCATTGCAGGACTCATTTTCCTTAAAATTTGGACTTTTACAGTAAGGACTTCAACTAACCTTCCCAGACTGAGGACTGTTCCCAGTATATACATCAAGTCACTGAAGTAGGACAAGAGGTTGCTACAGTCCTGTTGTTTTATGGTTATTATAAGTGTACTGGAACTCTTTAAAAAGAACTTGTTTGTATAATGTTATTCTATACAAGGTATGTAGCCCAGGAAATGACCAACCTGATGCGTGTTATTCTCCATCTGAGCCTTCCATGACCACATTTTAAAAAATAAGATTAAGGACTGAGGACTGGCGGGGGCTCATAAACGATACAAGTAAAGTGTTAGCCAAAACAGAAGGAAAGGGGGTGTCCAAACAAGTCACGTTAAAATTTGATGCCTGTGCTGTCATTATTCCTAATATAATAGTATTATGTTAGGAATAAGGTGTGGTTCTCTTAATTAGAAAAGAGGCTATATGACAGAAAATAAGTACTTCTGTCATAAATTAAGACTGTGGAAATAAATGTAAATGTTGGTCTTGTGTCATTTAGGCCACTTAGATTTAAAAAAAAAAAAAAAAAAAAAGGAAAAGGATCCAGTCCACCTTCAGAAAGGAAAAAATGGCCCTTCCTGTACTAAGAGACAATGTAACCCCTTAGAGCTAGTAATAACCAATCCCCTTGATCCTCACTGGAAAAAAGAGGAGTGTGTGACCTTAGGAATTGACGGGGCTGGACTGGATCCTTGAGTAAATATCTTGGTTCAAGGAGAAGTTTACAAACGCTCTCCTGAACCAGTGTTTCAAACTTTCTAGGATGAACTAAATGTGCCAGTAGAAATTCCAAGAAAAACAAGAAATTTGTTTTTACAATTAGCTGAGCATGTAGCCCAGAATCTCAATGTCACTTCATGTTATGTATGTGGAGGAAATGTAATGGGAGATCAATGTCCATGGGAAGCCCGAGAATTAGTAACTACAGACCCAGTTCCTGATGAATTCCCAACTCAATCACCCTGATAATTTCTAGGTCCTAAAAGCCTCAATTATTGGACAATATTGCATAGCTAGAGAAGGAAAAGAATTCACTCACCTCATAGGACAACTTAGTTGTCTGAGACAGAAACTGTATAATGGTACCACAAAAACAGTCACTTGATGGAGTTCAAATCACACAGAAATCCATTTAGTAAATTACCAAAGTTGCAAACCATGTGGACCCACCCGGAGTCCAACCAGGACTGGACACCCCCCACTGGATTATACTGGATATGTAGGCATAGAGCTTGCGCCAAATTACCTGACCAGTAGGCAGGTAATTGTGTTATTGGCACTATTAAACCATCTTTCTTCCTACTGCTCATAAAAACAGGTGAACTCCTGGGCTTCCCTGTCTGTGCTTCCCATGAAAAGAGAAGCATAGCTGTAAGAAATTGAAAAAATGATAAATGGCCCTCTGAGAGAATCAGACAATATTAGGGCCTGCTACTTAGGCACAAGATGGCTCATGGGGATACCGGACCCCCATTTACATGATCAACCAAATCATATGGTTACATTTATGCTTGCTGCATAAATGCAGTCTTAATACAAATCCCACCTTGTTACCACCAGATAGCTGTGCTATTTAGAACTTGAGTCATTACAGACTTTGCTGCCCTGCACATTGTAGGTTCTACAATGTCCCATCTGTTCTCCTTAAATCTTTTCCTTCCAGAGTCATATCCATGGGGAAATTGAGAACACACTTGGTTTCAGTTACTACAGTTTTGGATACAGCACAACTAAAATGAAGCAGCTGAAAGCTCCAAAGACACTCACTGTCCAGGCTGAAAGAATGCTCCAGGGCTGACAGGACCACTCTGCCATCCCTAACCCACAGCTTCCCACCCAGGGCCAAGCATTCCACTGCTTGCTAATCCTAGGCCAACAGGCAGTGGGCAAGGTGGGGTGGTGGATAATGGGTAGATCATCATTTCCACTTAGGTTCATTGGCCAGAGCTTGCTTTGGTGGTAACATCTGCAAGCAGCTGGTAACAGCTGCAAGGGAGGCTGTGGGATAGACCTTGCTAAAATTGAGGAAGATGGAGATAGTCAATTTTTAAAAAGGGGAGAAATGGATATCAGGGGAAAATCACAGTATCCAACATACCACTTTAATGAGGAAAGTTCTATTTGCAGGTGTCTGTCACCTCCCTCCCCCCCGCTCCCCCCCGCCCGTTCTGTGACCTCCCAGCAAGCTGAACCTTTCCTACTCTTGCCAGTGGAAGTTCAGCTCTGCATCCCTGCCTCAGGGCTCAATTCACTGCCTGTTCAGGAAGCTGTCCCAGATCCCCTTAGCCCAATGATAGTGTCTGCTGTGTTCAGTGAATGTGTGTATTACAGTGAAGTACACTCATCTTAAGTGTACAGCTTGGTGATCAAGATGTGGATCATTGTAGCATCCAGGAAGATTCCTTTATGCCCTTTTCTAGTGAGTACCTACTCCCAAGGTAACCACTATCAGGGTCTCTTGCCAAAGACCAGTTTATTATTAGGCTGAGCACTTTCTCTCTTCTCTAGTTCAATGTCATGTCTTCACGATCCATCTGTGTTGTATGTATCTGTAGACCTCATTTTTGATGGAGGCTTAGTATTCCATTGTGTAAGTGAACCACAGCTTATGTGTGTCCTGCTGATGGAGGTGGGGGCTGTTCCCAGCAGATGTTCTAACCCATGTTCTCTGATGGCCACATTCAGCACATAATACGCTTGCTGTTTTGACTACTCACACGGAAACTCATGCTCATGACCTTTAAGCCACTTAGGATGATGGCTTTATTTATGAAATGGGGTCTTGTTCTGTTGCCCAGGCTGGAGTGCAGAGATGCAATCATGGCTCATGGCAGCCTCAACCACCTGGGCTCGAGTGATCCTGTGTTGTATGTATCAGTAGACCTTATTTTTGATGGAAGCTTAGTATTCCATTGTGTAAGTGAACCGCAGCTTATGTGTGTCCTGTCTCAGCCTCCTGAGTAGCCGGGACTACAGGTGCACCCCACCATGCCCCACTAACACTGGCTTTCAGTGTTGCAAATCTGCCCTATGGAGGTGATCTCCGTCATTGATCTTACCTACGACTCAGCACCGGGATTGTTCCTGGTTCCAGTGTACACAGAGACTGTGACCCCTATCTGGATTTGGGGTGAGGCAGTTGTACATCCTGGAGGCCTTCAACCACAGCTTATTAGCTATTTGTTGATTAATCAAAATTGGAAAAGATCCTTTATCTTACAAAATTTAGGGTCCCTGCTGCTGATGTGTGAAGGACTTTCACAGCGCTTCTTCTAATTCTGTGGTTTGATTGGCTGCTCTTATGCATTTCCTGGCTTTCCTTGAGTTCATACCAGCTGACCAATCTCTGGGGCCCTGCTGGTGGGCTGGATGTTGTGGGAGAAGCTGGGACCTGAGATGAGAACAGGCCTGGCACTGTGCCAGATGTCCCAGGACATCTCTGTGCTGGGGCTTTTTGTGTACAATGAAAGTTGGACAATCTTTCTTGGAAAAAGTGCCTGAGCTTCATGTGTGGAATGAAGACCTCACAGCAGCTTCACTCGTGGTGAGCTGTGGATACCAGCAGAGCCAAGAGCTTGCACTCCATCTTCAGCCTGGGAGGTGTGCCTGACTTGCCTGGCCGGCAGCTCATCCCTTCTGCACTCACGGGAGGGTGTTTGTGAAGCCTTTGTCTCGAGGGCTGTCAGAGCACTGTGGGAATTTCTCTGCTCCTCCTAAAAGCCCGCCTGCTGAATAGGTGCATTTACTTTCTGTCTTATCACATCAGTATGCTTGTCAAAAGCTGGATTACAAATCAGTTAGTTCTGTGATGTCAGATCTCTCTTTTTGCCTTAGCTTCTGAGACAAGACAGATGGTACGCATATGCATGAGGTCCTGTGTGAAGCCCACTGGTGCCAGTCAACTGGCTATGCAGTGGCACACGAGTGATTGGTGCTGAGTGTTAAATCCTGTACCACCTCAGGTGGGTTTGTTTTGTTTAAAAACTTTGCATGAATATGCTCCTTTGCCAGAGGTGGGATAGTTTACCTGGAAGGTGACACTGTGTGTCTGCATGGACAGGAGCAGCAGACATCAGAGAGATATGATTGAGATAAATGGTATGTTGATGTAGCCCCACTCCACTCCTCAGGAGGTGAGCAGCTGGGGTCCCTGCATGTGTGGAGGTCTGTCCCTTGAGGGTCTCACTGTTGAGGAGGCTCCACTCCACTCCTCAGGATATGAGCAGCCCCAGGTCCCTGTGTGCAAGGAGGTCTGCCCCTCAGAAGGGTTTACCTGTGAGCCCACACTCACCTGTCCTGCACTGCGAGCTGGTAGCAGTTCCCCAGGGATATGGCCCCATGGGTTGTAGGAAGGACCCCACTCAGGGATGAGCTGCTTCCTAAATGCCCTCATGCATCCTAGACCCTCTCCTCAGCAGCCTGAGCCTCTGATCCTGCCCATGAATGCTGGTGTGGGTGTGTTTGGTCCTGTGTCAGGTCTGTCTGGTGGAGATGGGGCAGGTGCAGTGATATGGTTTGGCTGTGTCCTCACCCAAATCTCTTCTTGAATTGTACTTTCATAATTCCTGCATTTATGGAGGAATTGTGGGAGGGACCCGGTGGGAGAGAATTTGAATCATGGGGGTGGTTCCCCCACACTGTTCTCGTGGTAGTGAATGAGCCTCATGAGATCTGATGGTTTTATCAGGGGTTTCCCACTTTTGCATCTTCCTTATTCTCTCTTGCAGCCACCATGTAAGAAGTGCCTTTCACCTCCCACCGTGATTCTGAGGCTCCCCAGCCATGTGGAGCTGTAAGTCCAATTAAACTTTTTCTTCCCAGTCTGGGGTATGTCTTTATCAACAGTGTGAAAAGGAACTAATACAGTAAATAGGTACCAGTAGAGTGGGGCGTTACTGAAAAGATACCTGAAATTGTGGAAGCGACATTAGAACTGGGTAACAGGCAGATATTGGAAGTTTGGAGGGCTCAGAAGAAGACAGTAAAATGTGGGGAAGTTTGGAACTTCCTAGAGACATTTTGAATGACTTTGACCAAAAGTCTGATAGTGATATGGACAATAAGGTCCAGACAGAGATGGTCTCAGATGGAGATGAGGAACTTGTTGGAAACTGTAGCAAAGGTGACTCTTGTTATGTTTTAGCAAAGAGACTGGCAGCATTTTCCCCCTGCCCTAGAGATTTGTGGAGCTTGGAACTTGAGAGAAATTATTTAGGGTATCTGGCGGAAGAAATTTCTAAGCAGCAAAGTGTTTAAGAGGTGACTTGGGTTCCATTAAAGGCATTCAGTTTTATAAAGGAAGCAGAGCATTAAAGTTTGGAAAATTCGCAGCCTAACAATGTGATAGAAAATAAAAACCCAATTTCTGAGGAGAAATTCTTGCCAGCTGCAGAAATTTGCTTGAGTAATGAGGAGCCCAATGTTAATCCCCAAGACAATAGAAAAATGTCTCCAGGGAATGTCAGAGATCTTCACGGCAGCCCCTCCCATCGTAGGCCCAGAGGCCTAAGAGAAAATGGTTTTGTTGGCCTGGCCCAGGGTCCCCAAGCTGTGTGCAGCCTAGTGACTTGGTACCCTGCATCCCAGCTGCTCCAGCCATGGCTGAAAGGGACCAATGTACAGCTCAGGCCGTGGCTTTAGAGGGTGCAAGCCCCAAGCCTTGCCAGCTTCCATGTGGTGTTGAGCCAGCAAATACACAGAAGTCAAGACTTGGGGTTTGGGAATCTCTGCCTAGATTTCAGAAGATGTATAGAAATGCCTGAATGTCCAGTCAGAAGTTTGGCGCAGGGGCGGGATGTTCGTGGAGAACCTCTGCTAGGGCAGTGCTGCAGGGAAATGTGGGGTTGGAGCTCCCAGAGTCCCTACTGGGGCACTGCTTAGTGGAGCTGTGAGAAGAGGGCCAAAGTCCTCCAGACCCCAGAATGGTGGATCCACCAACAGCTTGCACTGTTTACCTGGAAAAGCTACAGACCCTCAGTGCCAGCCTGTGAAAGCAGCTGAGAGGGAGGCTGTACCCTGCAAAACCACAGGGCAGAGCTGCCCAAGACCATGGGAACCCATCTGTTGCATCAGCATGACCTGGATGTGAGACCTGGAGTCAAAGGAGATCATTTTGGAGCCTTAATATTTGACTGCCCCACTGGATTTCAGACTTACATGGGCCATGTAACCCCTTTGTTTTGGCCAGTTTCTCCCATTTGGAACGGCTGTATTTACCCAATACCTGTACCCCCATTGTATCTAGGAAGTGACTAGCTTGCTTTTGATTTTACAGGCTTAGGGACTTGCATTGTCTCAGATGAGACTTTAGACTGTGGACTTTTGGGTTAATGCTGAAATGAGTTAAGACTTTGGGGGACTGTTGGGAAGGCGTGATTGGTTTTGAAATGTGAGGACATGAGATTTGGAGGGGCCATGGGTAAAATAATATGGTTGGGCTCTGTGTCCCCACCCAAATCTGATCTTACATTATACTCCCAGACTTTCCACATGTTGTGGGAGACATCTGGTAGGAGATAATTTGAATCATGGGGGAGGTTTCCCCCACTATGTTCTCATTATAGTGAATGAGTCTCACAAGATCTGATGGTTTTATCAGGGGTTTCTGCTTTTGTATCTTCCTCATTTTCTCTTGCCACCACCATGTAGGAAGTGCCTTTCAACTCCTACCATGATTCTGAGGCCTCCCCAGCCATGTGGAAATGTAAGTCCCATGAAACCTCTTTTTCTTCCCAGTCTCAGGTATGTCTTTATCAGCAGCATGAAAACAGACTAATACATGCAGGGAGCACAGGCCCAGGACTGCAGGCCTGGCCACCTCATCCACTTCCTTCAGCAGCCCTGCAGTAGGCTTTCTGCAGTTGAGGTCAGAGTACTGCTGATGACCCACCCCACCCACCCTGGACCCTGGTGTGGACATCACCTAGCAGAGGCCTGTTGAATTGTGTGGCTTAGGGGGTGGGGGCAGAACCTATCACTCTTTATCTCCACCCAGAGCTGTGGGCTCTGGTCACACTCAACACAGCTTTTGGCTCATGGAATTATGAAAAGATTCTTTCATTTTTAAAAAATGCCCTGAAAACAACCACCTGCCAGCAGTAAAGGGACAGGCCTAGGAAAGCAGTGGCTTCTACTCAGAGATTAGGGCTTGTGGTTTAGCTGGAGGAAGGCTGAATCTGCCAGCAGCTCAGGCCCACAGTGTGAGCCCAAAACAGGCTTACTATTCTGCACTATTATAATTCCATACATGCAAGAGGTCTCCCTTTACTGTGCTTGCAACTTTGGGTTTTTGAGAAGGGGCTCAGAAGCCATCCCTGTGGATGGCTGTGAGATGCTGGACCCATCTCTAGGCCTGGGGGAGAACAAACAGCTTGGTGAGCAAGTTGAGCGCGTGAATTGCTCCCTCTCTAGGCCTGGGGGAGAACAAACAGCTTGGTG
>NC_045438.1:21246295-21372886 GCF_002776525.5 Piliocolobus tephrosceles
GTGAATTGCTCCCTCTCTAGGCCTGGGGGAGAACAAACAGCTTGGTGAGCAAGTTGAGCACATGAATTGCTCCCATTGGGTGGGGTCTTATTCTCTCACCAGGGCCTATGTTGAGCACAGAACATGTACACATATTAGATTCACACCACTACTCTGGGATGAATGTTTTTATCCATTTTACAAAGGGGGAACAGGATCAGAGAAGTTAAATAAATTATCCAAAGTTACACAGCCAATACAGGTGAGGATTGGAACCCAGGTGTGTCCACTCAGAGCCTGGCTCTTTGCAGCTTTGCTATATTTTCTGTCTGTATTTGTACAACTCCAGTGACCCAGTCTGCATCCCCTCAGCCCCTCCCAATGGGCAGCACAGCTCGGATGCAGAACTGCCTAATTCCTCCATGTATCATGAGCTAAAATGGGAATGGGACCCCACTTTCTTCCACAGGCTGGAGTTCCAGGCATCTGCCTAAGTGAATTTACCTTTCAGGAAAGTCTTGTGAAGGCAGGGACAGATGAGCAGCTTATGCTCACGCCTCACACACTTGGGCCAAGGCCAACCCCCTAGCACCCCTCCCCTGGCCCCCACTCTCAGCATAGAGTCTCCTGAGCCCTCACTTGTTTCTGGAGTAGCCCTGGCCCGTTCATCCTGCTCCCTTGCTGATGGGCCATCCTTGTCCATTCCCTCCGTGAGGGGCATCTGCTCCCACCTGGGGTGTTCCTTCCCACGAAGGGCACCCCTTGTACCTGAGCTTCCATTTGAAATTCTCTCTCCCATCATTGTAGCCCTTTAGGTCTTTTCAAAATTGCCTTCTTGAATTCAGCCTCAGTTCCTTCATTTACTAGCCTTGTGACTATGGGCAGGTTATTAAACCCCTCTAGGTTTCAGTCTCCTCATTTGTAAAGTGGGAACAATGACACCTCCCTGGGGTTGCCATCAGGATTAAAGAGAGCATGCACACAGAGCTTGGCATAGACTCTGTCTTCTCTCCTGTATGGTAAATCCCTTCTGGACAGAGACCACGTTCATAGACCTCCGTGTCCTCCACTCCTACCCCTCCCCAACTCCTACATTTAGCAGGGCTGGGTGCGTCGGTGAAGAACACATGCATGAACCAGTGGCAAGCCCTCTGCAGGGACTGTCTCTGCTCAGAGGGGACCACAGGGTACAGTGGGTTTAGCTGTCACCCTGGGCAGCCTGACACGATGCTCGTCTGGGCAGTTCTTCAAGTGCCAACAGCTGGGCCATCATCACTCTGGATCTTGGGTGGACAGCACCTGGGCAGGCGCCAGGCTCCACCTCATCTGACTCATAGGTGTGTGGCCCGATTTTAAACCGTCCCAACGTGTCAGCCCAGGAAGTCATTCCATAGCAAGCAACTGCCGAGTCCCACGCTCCAGCAGGTTCCTCATTAGGATGTCCGCCTGTATTTCTTTAAAGATCGATTGCACTCTCTTTTCCTACATGCAGTTCTTTCTGTGTTTCTTAGTCTCCTACAGGACACAGATGTGCACATGTGCTCCCTGGCCTGAAGGTCCGAGGTGGCTCATGTTTGCCATGCACACGTGTGAGCTCCTTTACAGCTGGAATGTGCCTGGGCTTGGATGGCAGGCCAGCATCGCCATCCCCTCCCAACAGATCCTGCTCTAGGCCAGGGGCTGTGACAGTCTAAGCGAGTCTCAGCCCCTGCCGGTGAATGGTTTAGAGTTGCGCATGTGACCCCACCCTGACAGTGAGACTTGAGGGTCTTCTTCCTCTGATGTGGTGATACTGTGACCCTGTGACCCACCTGGATGTGTGGGGGAATGTGGGAGACACCTGAAGGCCCCCAGCACGTCCTGGAGCCAAATCCCGTGTCAGCGTTTCCCTGGAGCATCTCAGACACACACAAGCTCCCACTTGCCTAGCCGCCCACACTGCCCTCCTCGTTCCTGGGACTCTCCAGGCTCCTTTGGTTGTGCCATGGGATGAAATGCTGTCTGTCCTCACGCTTCACCTGATTATTTCCACTCCTTATACACTCAGTTTAAATCAGGGCCTGTGTTTTCCAGTCTTCTTTTGCATCTCTCAGAGTTTGCAATTACATATTTGCATGTGTGATTACTGTCTAACTTCTGACTCGAGCAAACCATCAGCTGCATGAAGACAGGTCAGTTGTTCAGCACCTTGGAGTCAACACCCATTCAGGCTCAGGCCTCTCTGGCATTCATTTTGTTGAATTAATGAACACTGAAAAACAGCCCATAGCTGTGACTAGCGAGATGCTTACTGGGCTGTTTATGACCCTGTTTTTCAATCTTTAATGTGCACATGAACCCTGAATCTCGTGAGAGTGCAGATTTGGACTCCGAGTCTGGTGTAGAACATCTCCAGCTGGCTCCAGGGAATGCTTCTGGTTCAAGGAATATCCTCAAGGAGCAGGAGCTAGAACTTTCTGAAACGACCTTGCCTGGGCCCAGCCCAGAAGTCTGGACTTCTTTGGCCTGAGTGGCTCCTGGCTCAGACAGAATTCCCAGCCCAGGGGCCTTGCCCATCTGTGCTGTGTTGTGTCAAAGTAATTTCTGACCTAATTGGGATCTCACTGTAGATTCGGTGTTGTGTTCTTGTGTGTGTGTGTTTAAATTTACTACATTGTAAAGGCTTCCTTGAGCCCTTAAACCCTTTTAAAATATCACTTCTGGCTGGGTGTGGTAGCTCACACCTGTAATCCCAGCACTTTGAGGGGCCAAGGCGGATGGATCACGAGGTCAGGAGTTCGAGACTAGCCTGGCCAACATGTCTCACTGCTCACTGCTGTCTGCCCCGTGGGATGCGACTTCCTGAGCCCTGGGTTGGGCCCTTTTCCTGCTGTGCTCAGAGGCCTTGGACAAAGGTAGGGCCTGCCTCATGCTGGTCACCTGTCGTTTAGTAAATGCTTTTAGTATCTACTGTATACCAAGCTCTCTTGGGGATAAAGTGGAGACCACATTTTCTTTTACTATTCAGCCCAGCACAGGAAAATATGGATTCAATGAGTAAGTTTCTACCTGGCTTGAAGAAGTGAGTTCAAATAGAGACACAGCCTCTCAAGAGGACACTTCTGTGAACCTCCTGGCCTTCCTGAAGCCCTGGTGGCCTGGTGGTTCCTGGGGTTGCCCTCTCATGAATAGGGTTTCTCAGACATTCTTCTCTTTCTAAGGTCTGTTCTGCTGAAGGGAAGGATGTGGGATGGGGAGTGGGTGGGAAGTCCTCAGACTCTCAGGAGAATCCACCTGCCTGCAACAGACGCAGCGCCTGCCATGCAGTCGCCAGTGTGGAACACCACCTAGTGTTTGTGACCCGGTGGCTCCCACCCAAGTCTGACCAGAAGAAGGGGGGAGCTGGTCAGAGCAATTCAGTGCTTCTTTCTTGAGTTATTTGGAAGCAAAGCCTTTTGCAAGAAAACACAGCCTTGCTTCTTGTCACCGTGTGCAAGTATTCTTTGAAACATTGCCTCTCTGTTTTTGCTGTTTGAAAACGTCTTCACCTGCATGCTGACATTTGGCTCCAGATGGGGGAAGATTAGGGCAAATGCTTTGTCCACAGGGCCGGACTGGTGGGACTCATTGCTCTATAAGGGACATGGAACACATTTCATGGCTTTGTGCTCAAACCTTGTGCTGTCTTCCTGTTTTCTGACATTGTCAGCCAACATCAATTTAATAAAATTTTAAGAGTTTTATTTTAAAACTGGTCAAGTCAGGCCACGCCTATAATCCCAGCAATTTGGGAGACTGAGGCAGGAGGATCACTGGAACCCAGGAATTTGAGGCCAGCACTGGCTACATGGTGAGACCCTGTCTCTACAAAAAAAATAAAAAAATAAAAATAAAAAAAAATTAGAGTGTGGTAGTTGTGAGCTTATAGTTCTAGCTACTGGAGACGCTGAGGTGGGAGGATTGCTGGAGCGTGGGAGGTTGAGACTGCAGTGAGTACTGCTGCACTGCAATCTGGGCAACAGAATAAGACCCTGTCTCCGAAAAACAAATAAATAACAACAAAAAAAAACTGGTCAACAGGTTTAATTCATTAATTCAGTGAAGATTCCAGTGCCTGCTGTGTGCCTGTAGTCAGTGGTAAGCCACAGCAGTTTCCTGCCACTCATAATATGGCAATTAAAACTTTTCAATGTATGGTTGCTTGGGGTCTGGGAAGTGGCCTCTTCTTCAGCAAATTTTGACTGATAAATTAATGCCTGGGTCTTCAGTCTGGTTCTTTGCTGGCCAGTGTGACAGGAGTCTGTCACATCTCTGGGGGCACCTTATAATTATGAGACGTAATCTTTCACCAGTTCAGGGGCAGCTGTGAATCAGGGGTACTGCCCCAGTAGAACTATGAACATCCAGCAAAAGACTGTTTTCAAAATATTCCAATTAAATGAAAAAAGCATGAAGTGGGCCAGTGTGGGTAGTGTGTACCATTGTTTAGAAAAGAGGGAAGATAGAGACAGTTCACATTTGTTTGCCTTCATATGCATAAGAAATCTCTGGAAGGGCACATTAAAAGCTGAAGTCATTGGTTACCTCTGGGGAGTGGGCTGGGTAGCCGGAGATTTCACTAAATACCTTTTTAATGTTGAACTATGTGGTTATATAGCCCTATTCAAACCATAAAGAAAAATACAAGTGTACGCTCCTAATTTTTTAAAAACATACATGTTAAAGAAGCCTGGAAGAATGTCTTCTAACACATTAGAGTGGTTTTCTTTCTGGTCGGGTGATGTGCACAGTTAGATGTCCGTGTGTGGGGCCCTCGTGAGCGGCCCAGAGATGACTAGGTGTGCTCTGATCTTCTTGTCCTCTGGCAGCACTGTCCTCTGGCAGTCCACTAGACCTGGACTTCCCTCTTTGTGTGTCTTGTACATGTGGGAGGGGGCATCTACATTGAAACTTGCCACTTTCCCCAGCTTCTCTGACTACTTCAGGCAATACTACCTTGATTTGGGTGCAAAAGAGGAAAAGAATGTTTTTAAAAAACACGAGTATTTTGAGGAAATGACAAAGGACAATAGAAATGCAGTATCAGAAACATTTGCCCTTCAAGTTTAATTTTGCTTTTTTGTGAAAACCAACCTGAAGGGGGAGGTTAGCTGGGAGGGAACTGAGTCAGGCACTGTGGCAGAGAGTGAGCAGGATGACCATGAATGGGGCATTGGGTTGTCTGCCTCTATAAAGCGGATGCTACATCTCCCAAGTGGCTTAAAGATTAAAAATAATACATGTGCATCTCATGCCCAAGTAGCTATGAGAGCTTCAACATGGCATGGACCTTTGCATGAGTGATGGAAATGGCCAGGAGCTTCCCTCCCTTTGGTTTGTTAAAGAACATCACGTGAGTTCAGGCCCTAAGGGCCCTCCCTAGTGTAAAAGGACCTAGGTACAAGAAAACACTTTTAAAATTCTCCTCTTCATTATTTTGGATGCTCGTGAAGGAAATGCAAACATAAGTCCAACATGCAGGTGATGGCTACTTCATGCATAGACTGAGCAACGGTGCGGCGGTTCCTTTGGGGATGGTTCTGAGCCAGAGCTGCACCTTGATCAGCAAAAGCGTGACATCCTAAAGTTTTTAAGTCAATAATAACTGAGTTTAAGATGAAACCAGCAGGAGACTATGTTTTCAGTGGTAAGAAGAATGCACACACAGTTTGGAGCGCTGGGGCAGCGTCAGGAAATAAGGATTTTATTTCCAGCCTGGAATCAAGTTTCTCTGTGGCTTTGAGAACGTCTTTCACCCTCTCTGAGCCATCAGTGCAGGGGCTTAGAAGGTCACTTTCAATCAGGAAGCTTATGATTTAATTCAGGGCATGAAGACAGATATCCAGCCTTGAAGTACACACCAAATATGAGCCCTGTTTATGCTGACAGTGAGAGAACCTCACACGATCAGGAGGTTTGTCCAAAACATACTAAATCAAGAACCAGGCAATCAGGCAGGCCAAAAGGATTTTGGATTTCTGTTTTAGACAGAGTTTTATACATTCTAGAATCATTCATGCTCTGATTTGTTTAAACATATGGTAAGTTTAGATAGACCCTCTTACGTATCAAGAAAACTTTGTATAATGATGGTAATCGTGATGAATTATCCTTTAGTATAGAAGTTGAATGATGAAAATAGATTTATGTTGCCAGAGCCCTGTGACTCCAGAAATATCATTCATAAACAGTTTTGGTTTCTGAATTAGAGAAGAAGGACTGAAGACTTTCGTAGTTTGGGGTCAGGGTGGTGACAGGCATGTGAGGGAAGGCAAGTTCGACCCTGTTCGGAGTGCCTGCCCTCTGTCCTCCTTACCTAGCCAACACTGTTGGGCCCATTTTAACTGAAAAAGCCAGCCCTGCCAGCTGGGTTGGACCAAACCTCATATCCTGTGCCTCCTCTGTAAGGCCCAGCAGCGATGAGGCACGAGCCTTTCCGGAGTTCTTAACTCTTCATCTTTTAAATGGGTTGTGTGCTTACAGCAGATGCTGGCCTCCCTTGGTCCCTTGGAACATCCTGTTTGCCTGGAGCAAAAACAGAGTCTCCACTGAGTGCCTGCTGGTGCTATCCTCGGGGTTTTCATGTTTCTGAACATGGCTTCTAGTTAGCCTTCAATTGCTGGGTCATATGGTAACTCTACATTTAACATTTTGAAGAACTGCCAGACTGTTGACAAAATCATTTGCACCATTTTACATTCCTACCAAAAATGTGTGAAGGTTAAGATTCTTACACGTTCTTTTCAACATGTTATCTTTTTTATTGCAGCCATCCTGGTGAGTCTGAAGTAGTAACCCCTATGCTTTTGATTTGCATTTCCCTAGTGACTAAGGAGGTTAAGCATCTTTTCATGTGTTTTTTGGTCATCTTCTTTGGAGAATGTCTATTCAAGTTATTTGCCCACTTCTTAATGGGATTGTCTTTTATTATTGAGTTTTAAGAGTTTTCTTTTAATATGCCTGGACCAAGTCCCTTATCAGACATCTGATTTGCAAATATTTTCTGTCATTCTATAGATTAACCTTTCACTTTCTTCATGGTGCCCTTTGAAGCACAAAAGTTTTTAAGTTTAATGAAGACCAATTTATCTATTTTTTCTTTTGTTGTTTATGCTTTTGGCATCGTATTTAAGAAAGTATTGCCTAACTCCAGTAATGAAAATTTAATTCTATGTATTTGTCTAAGAGTTTTATAAGTTTAGCTAACATTTAGTCTGTAATCCAATTTGAGTTACTTTTTATATATGGCATGAGGTAGGAGTCCAGCTTTATTGTTTTGCATGTGGATATGCGGTTGTCCCAGCACCATTTGTTGAAAAGACTACTTTTTCCCCGTTGAATTGTCTTGACATTCTTTTCAAAAATAAATTGATTACCAGGTGCAGTAGCCCATGCCTGTAATCCCAGCACTTTGTGAGGCTGAGGCAGGTGGATCGCTTGAGTCCAGGAGTTAGAGACCAGCCTGGGCAATATGGCAAAGCCCTGTCTCTACAAAAAATACAAAAATTGGCCAGATGTGGTGGTGTGCACCTGTAGTCCCAGCCACTTGGGAGGCTGAGGTGAGAGGATTGCTTGAGCCCAGGAGATGGACCTTTCAGTGAGCCAAGATCATGCCACTGCACTCTAGCCTAGGTGACACAGCAAGACCCTGTCTCAAATGAATGAATAAATAAATTGATGACAAATGTAAGGATTTTTTTCTGATTCTCAATTCTATTACTCTGGTCATTTATACGTCTATATGTTAGTACTATGTGTAAATTTTGAAATTGGAAAGTGTTAGTTCTCTAACTCTGCTTTTCGTTTTCAACATTATTTTGGGTATAGTGAGTCTTTTCAATTTAGGATCAGGTTGCTGATTACTACAGAAAATGCAGCTAAGATTCTGATGGGGTCATATTGAATCTGTAGATCTATTTGGGGAGTATTATTGTCTTAACAATATTAAGTCTTCTGGCTGGGTGCCATGGCTCCTGCCTATAATCCCAACATTTTGGGAGGCCAAGACAAGAGGATCACTTGCACCTAGGAGTTCAAGACCAGCCTGGGTAACATAGAAATGACCCCATCTCTACAAATTTTTTTTTTGTTTAATTAGCCAGGTGTGGTGGCGCATGCCTGTAGTTCCAGCTATTCAATAGGCTGGTGCAGAAAGATCATTTGAGACAAGGAGATTGAGGCTGCAGTGAGCTGTGATCACACCACTGTACTCCAGGCTGGGTGACAGAGAAATACTTCATTTTGAAAAAAAAGAAAAAAGAAAAAAGTAAGTCTTCTAATCCATGAGCATGAAATGTCTTTCCATTAATTTTGATCTTCTTTATTTTTTAAGCAATATTCTATAATTTTCAATGCGTAAATCTTTCACTTATTTTGTTTATTCCTATTTTGTCCTTTGTAATGCTATTGTTAATGGAATTTTCTTAACTTTTAGATTGTTCATTGCTACTGTTTAGAAATACAATTATTTTTGTGTGCAGGTATTGTATACTAAAACCATGCTGAACTCATTTATTAACTCTGATAAGGTATTTTTATGAATTCCTTAGAATTTTCTACACACAAGTGCATATCATCTGTGAATAGAGATACTTTAACTTCTTTCATTACAATCTCATGTCTTTTATTTTCTTGCCAACTGTCCTGGGTCGAAACTATAGTACAGTGTTAAATAGATGATGTGAAAGTAGACATTCTTGTTTTCTTGTTGATCTCAGGGTAAATCGTTGTCTGTAACTATTAAGTATGATGTTGGCCATGAGTTTTCATAGATGTTCTTTATGTAGGATGAGGAAATCTCTTTCTATTCCTAGTTTGTGGAGTGCTTTTCATCATAAAGGGTGTTATATTTTGTCAAATACTCTTTTTGTATCTATTGACATGATCGTATGGCTTTTGTCCATTTAATATTGTTTATTACATTGACTGATTTTGGAATGTTAAACCAATCTTGAATTCCTGTGATAAATCTCCCTGGTCATGGTGTGTGGTCTTTTTTATATGTTGCTAGATTAGGGTCTTGAGAATTTTTGTGTCTCTATTCATAACAGATATTGTACTGTAGTTTTCTTTTTTTGTGATGTCCTTTTCTGATTTTGATATCAGGTGAAAACTGACTCCATAGAATAAATTGGGAAGCATTCCTTCTTATTATTTGGAACAATTTGTAAATGTTTGATTTTGATTTTGTGAACACTTTGTAGAATTCACCAGTGAAGCCATCTGAGTCTGGACTTTTCTTTGTGGGAATTTTAAAATTACTAGTTCAATCTCTTGTTATACATTTATTCAGATTTTCTACTTTTTGAGTCAGTTTTGGTAGTTTGTGTCTTTTTCTAGGAATGAGCCTATTTCATCTAGGTTATCCAATTTGTTAGCATACAGTTACTCATAATATTCCTCTATGATCCCTTTTTTACAATAAAATTTTATTTTAGGAAAGTTTTAGGAGGCGGAGACAGGCAGATCACTGAACTTCAGAAGTTCAAGACCAGCCTGGACAACATGGTGAAACCTCATCTCTACTACAAATACAAAAATCAGCCAGGCATGGTGGTGCACACCTGTAATGCTAGCTACTTGGGAGGCTGAGGAAGGGGAATCACCTGAACCTGGGAGGCAGAGGTTGCAGTGAGCTGAGATCATGCCACTACGCTCCAGCCTGGGTGATAGAGAGAGATTTTGTCTCAAGAAAAAGAAAAGAAAAGAAAAGTTTTAGATTTAGAAAAAAAAAAAAGCGAAGATTTCACCCAGAGTTCCCATATACACCATAGCCATTTTTCTTTATTATTAACATCTAATATTAATATAGTATATTTGATATAATTAATAAGCCATTACTAATACATTATTATTAACTGAAGTTCATACTTTATTCAGATTTCCTTAGTTTTAACTAATGTCCTTTTTAACTTAATGTTCCAAGATCCCATACAGGGTAACACATTGCATTTAATTTTGATGTCTCCTGATATTTTTTGGCTGTATACCCATTCAAGTCTCATCTTGAATTGTAGTCCACATAATCCCCATGTGTTGTGGGAGGGACAAAGTGGGAGGTAATTGAATCATGGGGGTGGTCACCTCCATGATGTTTTTGGGATCATGAGTGAGTTCTCATGCAATTTGATGGTTTTATAAGGGGCTTTCCCCCAACTTCCCTATGCAGTTCTCCTTTATGCTGCCATGTGAAGAAGGACATGTTTGCTTACCCTTCCATGATGATTGTAAGTTTCCTGAGGCCTCCCAAGCCTTACAGAACTATGAGTCAATTAAACATTTTTTCTTTATAAATTACCCAGTCTTGGGCATGTCCTTATAGCAGCCCAATACAGACTAATACAGTAAATTGGTACCACAGAGAGTGGGGTGCTGCTCTAAGGATACCCCAAAATGTGGAAGCAGCTTTGGAACTGGGTAACAGGCAGAGGCTGAAACAGTTTAGAGGGCTCAGAAGAAGTTAGGGAAATGTGGGAAAGTTTGGAACTTTCTAGAGACTTGGAGAGCTCAGAAGACAGGAAGATGTGGGAAAATTTGGAACTTCCTAGAGATTTGTTGAATAGCTTTAACCAAAATGCTGGCAGTGATATGGACAATAAAGTCCAGGTAGAGGTTCTCTCAGATGGAGATGAGGAACTTGTTGGGAATTGGAGTAAAGGTCATACTTCCTATGCAAAGAGACTGGGGGGATTTTGTCCCTGCCCTAAAAATCTGTGGAACTCTGAACTTGACAGATGATTTAGGGTATCCGGTGGCAAAACATTCAAGAGGAGGCAGAGCATAAAAGTTTGGAAAATTTGCAGCCCGATGATGTGATAAAAAAGAAAACCCTGTTTTCTGGGGAGAAATGCAAGCCTGCTGCAGAAATTTGCATAAGTAATAAGTAGCTGAATGTTAATTACCAAGACAATGGGGAAAATGTCTCCAGATCATGTCACAAGTCTTCACAGCAAGCTTCTCCCATCATAGGCCTAGAGGCCTAGGAGAGAAAAGTGGTTTCCTGGGCCAGATCCAGGGCCATCCTGCTGTGTGCAGCCTTGGCACTTGGTGCCCTGTGTCCCAGCCACTCCAGCTGTGTGTAAAAAGGGCCAACATACAGCTCAGGTGGTTGCTTCAGATAGTGCAATCCCCAAGCCTTGGCAGCTTCCACGTGGTGTTGGGCCTGTAAGTGTGCAGAAGTCAAGAATTGAGGTTTGGGAACCTCTGCCTAGATTTCAGGGGATGTAGGGAAAGGCCTGGATGTCCAGACAGAAGTCTGCTGCTGGGCCAGAGCCCTCATGGAAACCTCTGCTATGGCAGTGTGGAAGGGAAATGTCAGGTTGGAGCCCCCACATAGAGTCCCCACTGGGGCACTGCCTAATGGAGCTGTGAGGAGAGGGCCACTGTCCTCCAGACCCCAGGATAGTAGATCCACTAACAGCTTGCACTGTGTGCCTGGGAAAGCCACAGACACTCAATGCTAGCCCATGAAAGCAATTGGGAGAGGAGCTGTACCCTGCAAAGTCACAGAGGCAGAACTGCTTAAGGCCATGGGAGACCACCTCTTGCATCAGCATGACCTGGATGTGACACATGGAGTCAAAGGACATCATTTTGGGCCTTTGAGTTTAATGACTGTCCTATTGGATTTCAGACTTGCATGGGGCCTGTAGCTCTTTTTTTGGCTGATTTCTCCCATTTGGAATGTGTGTATTTACCCAATGCCTGTACCACCATTTTATCTAAGTAGTAACTAACTTGCTTTTGATTTTACAAGCTCATAGGCAGAAGGGACTTGCCTTGTCTCAGACAAAACTTTGGGCTTGAATTTTTGAGTTAATGCTGTAATGAGTTAAGACTTTAGGGAACTGTTGGAAGGGTATGATTCTGTTTTGAAATGTGAGGACATGAGATTTGGGAGGGGCCATGGTGGAATGATATGGTTTGGTCATGTCCCAACCCAAATCTCATCTCGAATTGTAGTTCCTATAATCCCCACATGTCATGGGAGGGACCTGGGGAGAGGTAATTGAACCATGGATCTGTTCAGTCAGTTGGGAGGTTAGGATTTCATTTTCATTTATCAGTGCTAATGGGAATGATTAGGCTGTCTTCATTTCAGCTGAATTTGCAAGAAACTCCTTGGATGGTGTTAATGGCAGCTGTATTTTTTGGGAGCTCTGCTCTAATTTGATAAAGTAAGTTCTGGTAAGATTTGTTCCTTTATCTTCAGTATCTCAAATGTTTTCATTCAAATAATCTTTATAACAACTTTTTATGTCTGAGTGGGTTCCCACACAGTCATCTATTGTAAGACTTTCTGATTCCTTTTTTTCCCTGTGGTCATTATGAATAGGGCTTCTGTACATAATTACATGGTAGGTTTTGTTTGGAAATAACATCAAAGTATTTGCTAAAATATTTAGGAATGTGATTTTTTGATTGTAAGGTGAGACTTGTTGAGCTTTGGAAAAAACTGCCCCACTTGTAATAGGGGAAGAAAAATAATTTTCTCTCTCTGTTTTCAGAATTCTTAGATGGGACCCTCTGTAACAAATGACAGATTAAAATGAGAAAAATGTAGAAAAGTTGAAAAAGATGTATACCTTATGGATACATGGGAGACACCCAGGGAAAAATGAGTAAATCTCCAACAGTTGGCTTTCAATTCAAGTGTAAATACTATCTTCAACTTAAAGAAAGAAGATTTGAGGTGCAGTAATGGGAAGGTAACCAGCAAAAGGACAGTAGGTAAGGTTTGATATACAGACTTAAGTGCGTGCATTCTCCGTTGATAAGACTCTTTAGTGATTTAGTTATCCTTCTCTTCTTGGTGGAGAGAGAGAGAGGTAGCTTTTAAATGGGGATTTCCTTTATAGATGTAAATTTTCCTTACACAAGGGTAACTTCTACTCTGTTTTCAGAACTTCCTTTGTAGCATTTTTTCAAAATAATCATCTTGGAATAATTCTTAAGCCAAAGGAACATATTTTGGGTTGGCATATTCTGGATTCCTACCATTATATTTTGAGGTGGATTATTATGGTCTTCTACACTGTGTTCCACCAGCAATGAAGAGTTCTTGTCTTTCCTCCAGCAATTTGTCATTTTTTTTAGAGTTTAGCAATTCTAACAGATATATACCAGCTTTGCTATCTCATTGTGGTTTTCAGTTCTGTACTATGTTGAGCATCTTTTTGTATGTTTACTTGCCATCTGTAGATCTTCTTTGGTGAGGTGTCTGTTCAGATCTGTGTGCATTTTTGATTGGGCTGTTTAACTTATTGTTTAGTTTTAAGGTTTTTGTTTTGCATATTTTGAATACAAATTCTCAGATTTGTATTTTGCAAATATTGTCTTTCAATATGTGGCTTGTCTTTTTATTCTCTTAATAAGGTCTTTTCCAGAGTGTAAACTTTTAATATTAAAAAATCTACATTATTATTTCTTCTGTGTGTATCGACTTTTTGTGTCATTTGTTAAAATTCATTACCAAACCCAAAGACACATAGCTTTTCTTCTATGTTTTCTTCCAGAAATTGTAGGCCAGGTGAAGTGGCTCTTGGCTGTAATCCCAGCACATTGGGAGGCCGAGAGGCAGGCGGATCACGAGGTCAGGAGATCGAGTCCTTCCTGGATAACATGGTGAAACCATGCCTCTACTAAAAATACAAAAAATTAGCCAGACGTGGTGGCGGGCACCTGTAGTCCCAGCTACTTGGGAGGCTGAGGCAGGAGAATGGCATGAACCCAGGAGGCGGAGCTTGCAGTGAGCCAAGATTGCACCATTGCACTCCAGCCTGGGTGACAGAGCAAGACTCCATCTCAAAAAAAAAAAAAAAAAAAAAAAAAAAAAAGAATATTGCTGGCTACATGCCAATAAGTAGGACGAAGGGGACATTCTTAAGAGAAACCTGGCACCATAAGTACAGATTAAGGCAGAGGACATTCAAAAGAGATAGGCAGGTGCAGTAGGTACAGACGTGACCACCATGAGACCTTCCTGAGATGGCAGGAAGGAGCCCAGTCCCAGAGTGGATTTGGATTGATCACTGCACATGTGCCCCAACCAACAGTGAGGGGGTCCCACAAGCCCAAGTGGGGGAAGTTAGGGATCTAAGGCAGGAGCAGGAAAACCAGACAAAGAAAACAGGTGGAGACTTGAGACAGAGGCATGAATGTGAAGAAGCCCAAAATAAAATTTCCTGCACAGGACTCTTGGCCTGTTTTCCTGCACAATCAGCCCACTCCTCCCTTGGGTCCTATTTTTTTCTACAATAAGCTGTTTACACTGTATTTATTTTCAATGAAGTTATCTGCCATCTTTGTACTGCCTCCTGGTGAAAATCTTTCTGCCAAGTTAGACAAGAACTGGGACATCAGCTCTCTCCAGCGATAGCTCCTTTTGAGTTTGAATTTCCCAAACTGATGGCACTGAATTACTGGTGCTCCAACTTTAAGTGGTGCAGTAAGAGGTCAGTAGGGGGTGCCAGCCTCACACCAGGAGCAAGAGGGCCCTGCATAGTCCCCCAGATGCCTGCAGGTGGTGTGCCACCACTACACGGTAAGAAAGAGGGCCGGGCAGTGTCCCCAGCTGCCAGGAAGGTGCGTACAGCAACTACGCTGTGAGCAAGAGGGTCGGGCAGTGTCCCCACCTGCCAGCAGGGGGCGCACGGGCACCACACCATGAGAAAGAGGACCCTGCTGTGCCCTCGTTGCCAGCAGGGGGCGTGCTGCCACTACACTGTGAGCAAGAGGGTCTGGCAGCGCCCCCAGCGGCCAGAAGGGCCCTGCAGTGTCCCAGCCAATAGCATGGGGCACTAGCCACTGCACTGTGAGCAAGAGGGTCTTGCAGTTGTCCTGGTCGCCAACAGGTGGCACATGGGCACAGCACCATGAGCAAGCAGGCCCTGCAGTGCCCGGCCGCCAGCAGGGGGTGTCCGAGTTTGCCTTTTCAGATTCCTGAGGTTCCGCCACCTGCCTGCCTCCCAGAGCCGTGCATAGCCTATGCCAGGGTGGAACTGCATTCTTCTCAGCACAGACTCAGAGGACACCGTGAAGGTGGAGCTGCATTCTGCTCATCACAGACCTGGGGGCACTGTGAGGGCAGAGCTGCGTTCTGTGCAGCACAGACCCAGGGGTTACCACGAGGGCAGAGCTGCATTCTGCTCAGGACAGACCCGGGGGCACGGCAAAGGCAGAGCAGTGTTCTCCCCAGCACAGACACGGAGGACACTGTAAGGGCGGGGCTGCTTTCTTCTCAGCACAGACCAGGAGGGGGACACCATGAAGGCAGAGCTGCGTTCTCAACACAGACCCTGGGGGCACTATCTCACTTTGGGACAACTCAGGACCACATCCATGGTGAGCGAAATCCTTTCTGTTTGCAGCCCTGAATCTTGAGGGTCACAGACTAGTTTGAAGGTCTCAGTATAGAAAACTGGAAACCAAAAGACCCTCTAAATCCTATCACTGAGGTTCTCCCCACCCAAGGCGAGATGGCTGCAGTGCAAGGTCCATACTGCAGCCTCAGAACACAAAGGCTTTCTTCGTAATGCAGACATGCCATCTGAAATACGAATACAACACCCACAGTACTCATGTACCAAATATCTGTAATGCTAACACACTACCTAAAAATGAAAACGTTACAAATCCTCACTCCCCACACAAGCCGCAACCCAATACAATGCTCACAATAATGAACACTGACATAATCAACACAAATGTAGCTACTAGCATACAGTTAGGGTTGCCATCAGGGTTAGTGGTTACAGTTAGGGGTTGGGGTTAGGATTGGGGTTAGGGTTAGATTTGGGGTTAGGATTAGGATTGGAGTTGGATTAGGGTTATAGGTAGGGTTTAAGGTTATGGCTAGGGCTAGGGTTATGGTCAGGGTTACATTTTAGGGTTATGGCTAGAGCTAGAGATAGGGTCAGGGTTATTGTTTAGGGTTGGAGTTGGGATTAGGGTTATTATTATGGTTTAGGGTTACGGCTGGGGTTAGGGTCAGGGTTATGGTTTAGGGTTATGGCTCGTGCTCGGTTCTGGGTCAGAGTTACGGCTAGGGCTCAGGTCAGGGTCAGGGTTATGGCTGGGGCTCGGGTCAGTGTCAGGGTAATGGCTGGGGCTCAGGTCATTGTCAGGGTAACGGCTAGGGTGAGGGTCAGGTTCAGGGTTAGGGTTAGGGTCAGGGCAAGGGTCAGGTTCAGGGCGAGGGATAGGGCTAGGGCCAGGGCGAGGGCGAGGGCGAAGTCTAGGGTGAGGGCTAGGGCGATGGCGAGGACGAGGGCAAGGACAAGAGTGAGGGTGAGGGTAAGTGTTAGGGTTTGGGTTCAGGTTAGGGTTCAGGTTAGGGTTCGGGTTCGGGTTCTAGGACCTTTGACTGCAGGAAATCAAATGGCTGATCGCCTAGTTGCTAATGCCATATCTAATGCTAGGCAGTTTCACAATTTAACCCATGTTAATGCGTCTGGTCTTAAATGCAGATGCAGCATTACCTGGAAAGAAGCTAAAGCTGTGCGGTTCCATGATGGCCGAATAGGAACAGCTCTAGGTTACAACTCTCAGCGAGCGACACATAAGACAGGTGTTTTCTGTATTTCCAACTGTGGTACCAGGTTCATCTCACTGGGGCGCATTGGACAATGGGTGCTGGACAGTGGGTGCAGCCCACCGAGTGAGAGTCGAAGCAGGGTGAGGTGTTGCCTCACCCAGGAAGTGCAAGGGGTAAGGGAATTCCCTTTCCTAGCCAAAGGAAACTCTGACACATAACACCTGGAAATTCGGGTCACTCCCACCCTATCCAAGGGTCTTAGCAAACTGCGCACTAGGAGATTATATCCCACACCTATCTTGGAGGGTTCCATGCCCATGGAGCTTCACTCATTGCTAGCACAGCAGTCTGAGATCTAACTGCAAGACAGCAGCGAGGCTGGGGGAGGGTTGCCCACCATTGCTGAGGCTTGAGTAGGTAAACAAAGCGACTGGGCAGCTCGAACTGGGTGGAGCCCACCGCAACTCAAGGAGGCCTGTCTGCCTCTGTAGACTCCACCTCTGGGGACAGGACATAGCCAAACAAACGTCTGCAGAAACCTCTGCAGATTTAAATGTCCCTGTCTGACAGCTTTGAAGAGAGTAGTGGTTCTCCCAGCGCAGAGTTTGAGACCTGAGAATGGTCAGACTGCTTCCTCCAGTGGGTCCCTGACCCCCAAGCAGCCTAACTGGGAGACACTCCCCATTAGGGGCCGACTGACTCCTCACACAGCCAGGTGTCCCTCTGAGATGAAGCTTCTAGAGGAACGATCAGGCAGCAACATTTGCTGTTCAGCAATATTCACCATTCTGCAGCCTCCGCAGCTGATACCCAGGCAAACAGGGTCTGGAGTGGACCTCCAGCAAACTCCAACAGACGTGCAGCTGAGGATCCTGACTGTCAGAAGGAAAACCAACAAACAGAAAGGACATCCACACCAAAACCCCATCTGTACGTCACCATCATCAAAGACCAAAGGTAGATAAAACCACCAAGATGGGGAAAAAACAGCAGAAAAGCTGAAAATTCTAAAAATCAGAGCACCTCTCCCCCTTCAAAGGAGTGAAGCTCCTCACCAGCAATGGAACAAAGCTTGACGGAGAATGACTTTGATGAGTTGAGAGAAGAAGGCTTCAGATGATCAAACTTCTCTGAGCTAAAGGAGGAAATTTGAACCCATCACAAAGAAGCTAAAAACCTTGAAAAAAGATTAAACGAATGGCTAACCAGGATAACCAATGTAGAGAAGTCCTTAAATGACCTGGTAGAGCTGAAAACCATGGCATGAGAACTACGTGACAAATGCACAAACTTCAGTAACCGATTCAATCAACTGGAAGAAAGGGTATCAGTGATTGAAGATCAAATGAATGAAATGAAGCAAGAAGAGAAGTTTAGAGAAAAAAGAGTAAAAAGGAAAAAACAAAACCTCCAAGAAATATGGGACTATGTGAAAAGACCAAATCTGCATCTGATTGATGTACCTGAAAGTGATGGGGAGAATGGTACCAAGTTGGAAAGCACTCTGCAGGATATTATCCAGGAGAACCTCCCCAACCTAGCAAACCAGGCCAACATTCAAATTCAGGAAATGCAGAGAACGCTACAAAGATACTCCTAAAGAAGAGCAACTCCTAAAGAAGAGCAACACGTAATTGTCAGATTCACCAAAGTTGAAATGAAGTAAAAAATGTTAAGGGCAGCCAGAGAGAAAGGTCGGGTTACCCACAAAGGGAAGCCCATCAGACTAACAGCAGATCTCTCAGCAGAAACTCTACAAGCCAGAAGAGAGTGGGGGCCAATATTCATCATTCTTAAAGAAAAGAATTTTCAACCCAGAATTTCATATCCAGCCAAACTAAGTTTCATAAGTGAAGGAGAAATAAAATCCTTTACAGACAAGCAAATGCTGAGAGATTTTGTCACCACTAGGCCTGCCCTACAAGAGCTCCTGAAGGAAGCACTAAACATGGAAAGAAACAACTGCTACCAGCCACTGCAAAAACATGCCAAAATGTAAAGACCATCGATGCTAGGAAGAACTGCATCTACTAATGAGCAAAATAACCAGCTAACATCATAATGACAGCATCAAATTCACACATAATAATATTAACCTTAAATGTAAATGGGCTAAATGCTCCAATTAAAAGACACAGACTGGCAAACTGGATAAGGCGTCAAGATTCATCAGTGTGCTGTATTTAGGAGACCCATCTTATGTGCAGAGACACACATAGGCTCAAAATAAAGGGATGGAGGAAGATCTACCAAGCAAAAAGAAAACAAAAAAAGGCAGGGTTTGCAATCCTAGTCTCTGATAAAACAAACTTTAAACCAACAAAGATCAAAAGAGGCAAGGCCATTACATAATGGTAAAAGGATCAATTCAACAAGAAGAGCTAACTATCCTAAATATATATGCACCCAATACAGGAGCACCCAGATTCATAATTCCTAAAGAGTATAATTGTGAATTAGTGATGAACATATTTTTGAAAGTTCTTTAAGAGATTCAAGCAAGCACCCAGGTTTGAGAGCCATTGACACAAGGCAATCCTGTCACTCACAATGAAGCCGTTAAGACATCCAGATCAGTCGGAGCTGATAGTCACTGTACACTGGCAGATGTGCCATGGGCACTGCTGGTTGTTATGACCACCATCTTTTCTCATTGGTCAATAGCCATCCTGTGTCCATAATGATGGTTAGTGTCCATGATAAAAATTTCAAATACAATTATATTTTGCAGCTAATAAGTAGTAACATTGAATTAGCACTAAGCATCTTCCTGCCATGAAGTCAGTTGTGTTTTCTCTGCATTCCCTGACCGTCACTTTTCATGTAAAGTTTTGTTTATTACTACCTGATGAATAGAACAAAACTTGTTTGTGCCCATTAAACAGGTAATTCATGTTTTCAAAAGATAAGCATTATCTTTCCTTTATCACTTCTAATAATTCAACTCTGTAGTCCTGATCAGTGTAGCTTACAAACTGGAAGACAAAAGACATTTTTAAAAAACCTAATAGCTAAGTAAGTTTTTGAAGCTATTAATATTGCTGAAATTATTGCTATAGAAAAGACCAAAAAGCATGCTGAATAGAACTCTGTTCTTAGAGATTTCTCCTGAAAAAGTCACATGTTATTTCTTCTCACCTCCATTGGCAAAAAAAAAAAAAAAAAAAAAAAAAAAAAAGCTATGTGGTCATGCAAAAATTTAAGCAGGTGGGTTGGAATAGTCAGAATGTATTCATAAAAACTGAACTGAAAATATTTGGAGAACAGCACCAATGACTATTGTGAATGCCAACATGCATCCCTAACAACCCCGTCCTGTTGCTCTCCAAACTTTTTATGTCTTGCAAAGTATTAGAACTTCCTATCTGAAGCCATACCACTCAGAGGGACTGCAAAATACATAATGACATCTCCTTTAAGATATCCTTAGAGAATTCAAGGAAAAGAAGTTAAATAATTTAAAAAGTGCTTTTGGGTACAGCTATTTAGCAGTAGGGGGTAAGATTAGAGACAGATTGTGAAGATAATAGTAGGATTAGGGTTAGGATTAGGGTCTGGGTCTGAGTCAGGGCCAGAAGTATGGTTAGAGGTGGAGTCATGGTCAGGGTCAAGATCAGAGTCAGGGTAAAAGTCGGGGTCAGAATTGGGGACCAGGGTAGGGATCAGGGTTTAGGGTCAGGGTCAAAGTCTAGAGACAGGATTGGGGTTAGGATTAGAACCAGAGCTTTGTTCTCCTCAGGACCCACTCAAGAAGAGGCAATGGCTTTGGAGCACCTGGTAGTGTGTCCACAGTGAAGACCAGAGTTTCGTTGTCCTCAAGACTGACCTGGGGAGACGTGGCTGCGGGCCAGTGAGGAAGGTGAGGCTAAAGCTTCCTGTCTGTTCCCTGGGTGCTAAAGGGAGCTCTGCCATGGGCTTTACTTCACACGTTATATTCTGCAAGTCTTGTTTTACAAAAGCATCCCTTCCTCAAGGCTTTGGTTGCTCATCATCACAGCGTGTCATAACACATGATAAGATTTGGGTTTGCTTCTGCTGGGAGATCTTGGTATACAGAAAGGAGAAATGCTTAGAGCCACTGTCGGGACAGTTGGGATGAAAGCTGGAGATGGGCAGAGGCTGGAGGAAACATGTACACCCCCTGTAAATGCTTTTATTCATGTTTTCATTACTCATTTTTCTTACAGTGTTAAATTAGTAAAAATAGTATTGAAAAATTGAAAAGTAGGCATATTAAAACTTGCAATATTATTTAAGTTTAAATATATTATTTGTACCTCATCGACATTTTTTATTTTGTTGAGAAAGTCAAAGGTTAATTGGCAGCATATTTTTAATAGTAGATAGAATAATGTCTGTTTTATAAACATTGACATCCTACATTACATGTGTGAACCCTGAAAATCTGAGACAGGTCTCAGATTTTTTAGAAAGTTTATTTTGCCATGTTTGAGGATGTGCCCGTGATGCCTCCGCAGGAGGTACCGACAACGCAGGCCCAAGGTGGTCAGGGCCCAGCTTGGTTTTACACACTTTAGGGAGACATGAGACATCAATCAATATGTGAAAGATGTACCTTGGTTCACTCCAGAAAGGTGAGACAACTTGAAGAGAAGGCCAGAGAGGGAGCTTCCAGGTCATAGGTACATAAGAGACAAATGGTTTCATTCTTTTGAGTTGCCGGTTACTCTCTCCCAATGAGGCACTCAGATACGCATTTCTCTTGGTGAGCAGATGGGTGACTCTCAGAGGGAGTCCTGTGTTGTCGACAAGCATTCTGACCTATAGCTGATTGCAGTAAATATCAGGAAAGCATCAGTGGGAAATAATATCTAAATGACAAAAGGTATGAAATGGCTGTGATGAAAGATCTGATGAGAGTTCATTATACCACAACTGACAAAGATATCTGATTTTTTTTCCTGTGGCATACAGGATTTAAAATAATAACTGGAATTATGACTCATAACTATATCAGCACATAGCATGAATAAGGAGGACGTTGACAAATTTCCAGGAATTTTATATAATTTCTGAAAACATAACATTTTACCCATACAAATATAACACTGGGAAGGTTAGGTATCTCTTTTTGTTTGTATATGTTGTATGGTTTTCCTTATAAATTATTACATCCTATTTTTCTTGCAAAACATGCCCTACTTTTCTTATACACTTTGCATAGAGTTGTTTCTAGTTATTCTATTATTTCTAGTAGTGTTTTTTTTTTTCTTTTTTTTGAGACAGAGTCTCGCTCTGTCTGCCAGGCTGGAGTGCTGTGGCGTGATCTCGGCTCACTGAAAGCTCCACCTCCTGGGTTCATGCCATTCTCCTGCCTAAGTCTCCTGAGTAGCTGGGACTATAGTTGCCTGCCACCGTGCCCAGCTAATTTTTTGTATTTTTAGTGGAGACATGGTTTCACTGTGTTAGCCAGGATGGTCTCGATCTCCTGACCTCATGATCCACCCATCTTGGTCTCCCAAAGTGCTGGGATTGTAGGCGAGAGCCACTGTACCTGGCCTGTTTCTGGTAGTTTTATTTACATATATTGATTATAATTTTAATACTTTTATTTTCCAGTGAAAACTAGGACATAGACTGGTTTAAACTGCCATATGTTAGCATTCTGTAGTAGATTAGAAAATGTATGAGTATACCATCTCCCAACATTGGGATGTGTTTTCTCATAGTACATATGTTTCTCATAGTACACAGTACAGTGTGGTAGTTTCTCATAGTACATAGTACAGTATTGTAGGCAAAAACATGTTTATTAACAGGCCAAAGTATCTGGCTTCTCTGTAAAAATAAGAAGCCAAAAGTATATAAACTTGAATTACTTATGTCCAGTAATTAATGCTTTAGTATTGTATCTTATTTATAAGTGATCTAGATATTTAATGGAAATGTTTTAGTTAGCTTAACTTTAAAGTTAAAAATTACCAAAAGTATTTTGGGAACTACTATTAGGCAGATTTACTGTAAAAAACTTATTATTGAAATAATGTTTTTCGCTTTTCACAAGATGGCACCAAAAGCGAAGAAGGAAGCTCCTGCCCCTCCTAAAGCCAAAGCCAAAGCAAAGGCCAAGAAGGCAGTGTTGAAATGTGTCCACAGCCCCCCCCAAAAAGAAGATCTGCACCTCATCCACCTTCCAGCGTCCCAAGACACTGCGACTCCGGAGGCAGCCCAGATATCCTGGGAAGAGCGCCCCCTGGAGAAACAAGCTTGACCACCATGCTATCATCAAGTTTCCAGTGACCACTGAGTCAGCCATGAAGAAGATAGACAACAACACGCTTGTGTTCACTGTCGATGTTAAAGCCAACAAGCACCAGATCATACAGACTGTGAAGAAGCTCTGGGACGTGGATGTGGCCACAGTCAACATCCTGATTCGGCCTGATGGAGAAAAGAAGACATATGTTCGAGTGACTCCTGATTACAATGCTTTAGATGTTGCCAACAAACTTGGGATCATCTAAACTGAGTCCAGCTGGCTGATTCTAAATAGATGTGTATCTTTTCACCATAAAAAAAAGGAAATAATGTTTTTCATAAGAATGATGACTTAAAATCTTAAAGCTTATAGATTTGATTCTAATTATCTAGTAAGTATAATATTAGCTTCTTGTAAGCACTCAAGCAGAATAGAAACTTGTTTGTTGGCCAGGCACTGTGGCTCACACCTGTAATCCCAGCACTTTGGGAGGCTGAGGTGGGTGGATCATGAGGTCAGGAGATCAAGACCATCCTGGCTAACACTGTGGAACCCTGTCTCTACTAAAAATACAAAAAAAAATTAGCTGAGCATGGTGGCAGGCCCCTGTAGTCCCAGTTACTTGGGAGGCTGAGGCAGGAGAATGGCATGAACCCAGGAGGCAGAGCTTGCAGTGAGCCAAGATCGCAGCACTGCACCCCAGCCTGGGTGACAGAGAGAGACTACATCTTAAAAAAAAAAAAAAAGAAAGAAAGAAACTTGTTTGTTTTATATTTAATAGTGATAACTCTGAAGACATAATTATTTTATTACACACAAAAAAATTAAATTTATCTTATTTAACTAAGTTGTATCCAAATCACGTTAACCTGAAAAACATTTGGATCAGTTCCTATATTTCTAGGAGTTTGGGGAATATTTATTTGTAAATGATTTTTTTTCCAAGCCAAGTTAGAATAGAACACTTTTAGAGGATTTTATAAATGAATTTTGCAATGCTACCCAGAGTTAAGAAAATTCACATACACAGAACATACATTAATAGACATACAAACACAAATAGAGATCTCATAGCTTTCATCCTGAAATTTTAGCCACGAATCAGGCATAAATATTCTGATGGTTAATTTTAGACGTCTACTTGATTGGATTAAGTGATACTAACATAGCTGGTAAAGCACAGTTTCTGGGCATAAGGGTGAGGGTGTTTCTGGAAGACAATGAGGTAAGGAAGATCCACCCTGACCCAACGTGGATGGGCACTGATATGGTTTGACTGTGTACCCACCCAGATCTCATCTTGAATTGTAGTTGCTATAATCCCTACATGTTGTGGGAGGGACCTGGTGGGGGATGATTGAATCATGGTGGTGGTTACTGCCATGCTGTTCTCATGATAGTGAGTGAGTTCTCACTATCTGATGGTTTTATGGCTTAGCACTTCTTGCTGCTGCCATGTGAAGAAAGACGTCTTTGCTTCCCCTTCTGAGGCGCCTCCAGCCATGTGGAACTGTCAGCCCATTAAACCTCTTTGTTCTTGGCTGGGTGCGGTGGCTCATGCCTGTAATCCCAGCACTTTGGGAGGCTGAGGCAGGTGGATCAAGAGGTCAGGAGATCAAGACCATCCTGGCGAACATGGTGAAACCCCGTCTCTACTGAAAATACAAAAAAAATTAGCAGGTGTGGTGGTGGGCATCTGTAGTGCCAAATTCTAGGGAGGCTGAGGCAGGAGAATGGCATTAACCCAGGAGGCAGCGGAGCTTACAGTGAGCGGAGACCATGCCACTGCACTCCAGCCTGGGCGACAGAGTGAGACTGTCTCCAACAACAACAACAACAACAACAACAACAAAAAACCCTCTTTGTTCTTTATAAATTGCTCAGACTCAGGTACTTCTTCATAGCAGTACAAAAATGAACTAATACAGGCACCATCCAATTGCTTGAGAGCCCAGATAGAACAAAAAGGAAGAGGAAAGGTGAATTATCTCCTTGTGACACTGAAACATCCTTCTCTTGCCTTTGACATCAGAACTTCAGGGTCTCAGGCCTTTGGCCTCAGAATGAGAGTTACACCATTGACTTAACTGATTCTGAGTCCTTTGGACATGGACTGAGCAATGCTACCAGCTTTCCTAGTTCCCCAACTTGGAGACAGCCTATCATGGACTTTCTCAGCCTCCATAATTATGTGAACCTTTCTTATCTGTCTGTCTACATATATCCTATGGATTGTGCCTTTCTGGGGAACCCTGACTAAAGTGATTACAATAATACAAAATTCACTTGTTTATATAGAAGACTTGGTTTTTGTCTTTACCCCGTTTGATGTTTGTATTATAACTGTGTTTCTGGAAAATGGAACAAGTTTTTATCTTCTTCATATGAGGGCTAAAGCTTTTTTCTCACCAGTATTTTTGGAGATTTTTAAGATTTTCAAGATTTTCTTTTGACATATAAAATTATAAAGCTGAGAATTAAATTTCGTTTTTTTTTTTTCTATTTTATTTTTCAGGCTCAGGTGTTGGCTTTTGCAGATCCCTAAGCACATTGAGAGCCTCCAAGGCATGGAGTGGGGTGCCTAAAGTTTCAGTGATTATAGGGAGTTGAGAGACTCAATTAGGAAAGGAAAGATCTAAAGAAGGCAATTTGGAAGATCAAATTTTTCTCAAAAGAACCATTAAAGTTCTAAATAATTCTTGGTAAAGTCATGCAAACAGGAAAGGAAGTAGACAGAATTAGTTCCATATTGGTGGAACACACAGTCAGCAGATGTTTGAGAAGGGAGAATTTAGTCAACTGAGAAGTTTCCATGAAAGGAGCAAGACTAAGATCACAGAGACACCATGAAACAAAAAGCCAGGAATAACTTCCAACCCAAGAGGAGAACAGAGAGGCCTCAAAACGAAAGCTAGGATAAGAAACTTCTAGCCCAAGAGTCACCTTTCAGACAAAGAAGCCTGAGATTCCAACCCAGCTTCAGAGAGTACTCACTCAAAATGTTACTCAAACTGTAGGCTTTTAAATGACTTAGCCATGCATGCAAAAGGTATTTCCTAAGGTGGTACAGAAGAGGGAGCCACCATATCCAAAGAGAGCCAAGGAGAAAGAAAGACCCCTGTTGCCAGAGCCAGTGGGCAAAGGCAACAGAGAAAGAGACAAGGGTCCTTATGGGATGAGACCCTTGCAGATTTAGACTTATACGAACTCCTGAGAACTGGCAGGATGACAGCCATAAATGGGGTACCAACATTTCTACTCATTGGATTACAAGTTCTCAGACATCCAAAATGATTAACAAAATGAAGATTTCTAGGGCTTCTGTGGGAGAGTATGGAAGGTCTTTTTGAACTTTTTAATGCTGTCAAATGAACACTGATGATCTTCATAAATTCGGAAAGCAGAGATTTCATTATGTTTTTGTTTTTTTGAGTCGGAGTTTCGCTATTGTTGCCAAGGCTGGAGTGCAGTGGAGTGGTCTTGGCTCACTGCAGGCTGCACCTCTCAGGTTCAAGCGATTATCCCGCCTCATCCTCCCTAGTAGCTGGGACTACAGGCACGCACCACCATGCCCAGCTAATTTTTGTATTTTTAGTAGAGACGGGGTTTCACCATGTTGGCCAGGATGGTCTCGATCTCTTGGTCTCAGGTGATCCACCCACCTCGGCTTCCCAAAGTGCTTTGATTACAGACATGAGCCACTGCACCCAGTGAGAGATTTATTTCCTATAAAGGGTTGCAGCCTGCAGGATAGTCCTGACAGGCTAGGAAGCATAACCTCCAGCCAGAAGTCAGAAACAGACACTTCAAGGGAGAGGTAAAGGAAATAGTAATTTATACTGAGTGGCGTGGCCAAATACACATATTTAATAAGCTCTAGGAGGAATCATGCGTATTTCTGAAAGGAGAAATGCATGCGCAATTGAGTTTCTTGCTCCTTCATGGGTCCAATGTACAAAAAAATGGCAGTGTTAGCGTGATCCCAGAGTGGAGTTTTCTGACATTAAAAGGTGAAGCAGAGGATATGAAAATTCGCTCTGTGCATCCTGTGTACGCTGTCCAGAACCTCTCCATCATGAGTGGTCTCTTATCAGGCAAGAGAGGAGAGGCAGCTTCAGGCAGTTGGTTGAAATCAGTGGTGGAGTCTTTTGAAAGGCTTGTTTCTGTTAAATCCTTAGGGAAGAATGCCTCATGATGGTTAGCAAAGGAGGGGGTATAACGAGGTGTATCTGATCCCTGTCATCCCATCCTGCCCAACTTGTAATAGGGGAGGAAAAATAATTTTCTCTCTACCTTTACGGAATTCTAAGATGGGACCCTCTGTAAACCCGAGAATTCAGTTTTGAAAGTCACTCTGGGGTCCCCTCAGCCAAGAGTGGGTCTGTTCAGTCATTTGGGAGCTTAGGATTTCATTTTCATTTATCAGTGCTAATGGGAATGAGTAGGCTGTCTTCCTGGCAGGTGAATTTGAAAGAAACTCCTTGGATGGGGTTAATGGCACCTTATTTTCTGGGAGCTCTGCTTTAATTAGATAAAGTAAGTTCTGGTAAGATTTCTTTCTTTATCTTTGGTATCTCAAATGTTTCATTTAAATAATCTTTAAAACAACTCTTTTTTTTTTTTTTTTGAGACAGAGTCTTGCTCTGCTGCCCAGGCTGGAGTGCAGTGGCACGATCTTGGCTCACTACAAGCTCCGCCTCCCAGGTTTATGCCATTCTCCTGCCTCAGCCTCCCGAGTAGGTGGGACTACAGGTGCTCGCCACCACACCCGGCTAATGTTTTTGTATTTTTTTTTAGTAGAGACAAGGTTTCACCATGTTAGCCAGTATGATCTCGATCTTCTGACCTCATGATCCACCTGCCTCGGCCTCCCAAAGTGCCGGGGTTACAGGTATGAGCCACCGTGCCCGGCCCCTATGACAACTCTTGATGTCTGAGTGGGTTCCCACACAGTCATCTGTTGTAAGACTTTCTGATTCCTTTTTTTCCTTTGGTCATTATGAATAGGGCTTCTGTATATAATTGCATGGTAGCTTTTGTTTGGAAATAATATCAAAGTAGCTGTCAAAATACGTATGAATGTGATTTTTGGATTGTAAGGTGAGACTTGTTTAGCTTTGGGAAAAACTGCCCAACTTGTAATAAGTGAGGAAAAATAATTTTCCCTCTACCTTTACGGAATTCTTAGATGGGACCCTCTAACAAATTACAGATTACAATGAGAAAAAAGTAGACAAGTTTAAAAACATGTATACCTTATAGATACATGGGAGATACTCAGGGAAAAAATGAGTAAATCCCCAGCAGGTGGCTTTCATTTCAAGTGTAAATACTATCTTCAACTTAAAGCAAGAAGATTTGAGGCTCAGTAGTGGGGAGGTAACAAGCAAAAGCACAGTAGACAAGGGTAAGTTTTCTTATACAGACTTAACTCCATGCGTTTCGTGTTGAAAAGACTCTAGTGATTTAGTCATCCTTCTGTTCTTGGTTGGTGCCGAGAGAGAGAGAGAGAGAGAGAGAGAGATCTTTTAAATGGGGATTTCTTTTATAGATGTAAATTTTCCTTACACAAGGGTAACTTCTACTCTGTTTTCAGAACTTCCTTTTTTAGCATTTTTTCAAAGTAATCAGCTCAGAATAATTCTTATGCCAAAGGGACATATTTTGGGGTGGCATATTCTGGTTTCCTACCATCATATTTTGGGGTGGCATATTCTGGTCTTACACACTGTCTTCCACGAGCAATGAAAAAAGTTCTTGTTTTTCCTCCAGCAATTTGTCATTTTTTAAGAGTTTAGCAGTTCCAACAGATACAGACCAGCTATGCTAGCTCATTGTGGTTTTCAGTTCTCTAGTACATTTAGCATCTTTTTGTATGTTTACTTGCCATCCGTAGATCGTCTTTGGTGAGGTGTCTGTTCAGAACTGTGTGCATTTTTTTTTTTTTTTTTTGAGACGGAGTCTCGCTCTGTCCACCAGGCTGGAGTGCGGTGGCGCTATCTCAGCTCACTGCAAGCTCCGCCTCCCGGGTTCCCGCCATTCTCCTGCTTCAGCCTCCCGAGTAGCTGGGACTACAGGCGCCCGGCTAACATTTTTTTGTATTTTTAGTAGCGACGGGGTTTCACCGTGGTCTCGATCTCCTGACCTTGTGATCCGCCCGCCTCGGCCTCCCAAAGTGCTGGGATTACAGGCGTGAGCCACCGCGCCCGGCCAACTGTGTGCATTTTTAATTGAGCTGTTTAACTTATTGTTTAGTTTCAAGAATTTTGTATATATTTTGAATACAGATTCTTTCTCAGATCTGTATTTTGCAAATTTTTTTTTCAATATGTGGCTTGTCTTTTTGTTGCCTTAACAAGGTCTTTTCTAGAGTATAAACTGTAAATATTAAGAAATCCACATTGTCATTTCTTCTGTGTATATCAACCTTTTGTGTCATTTGTTAAAATTCATTACCAAACCCAAAGGCACATAGCTTTTCTTCCATAGTTTCTTCTAGAAATTGTATAGTTTCGCATTTTTAGTGTAAGGATGATTTTGAGTGATTATTTGTGTAAGTTGTAAAGTTTTCATCTACATGCATATCATTTCCTATGGTTTCCAATAATCGTTCCCTCACTATTTTTTGGAAAGACACAGGGTAGTGGGCTCTGTTAGAGCAGATAGATGGCTAGACATGAAGAGGAGGGGGAGCTCCTGAAAAAGGGAAAGTCTGGGAAGGCTCACCTGGAGGGACCACAAAAAATTCCCATTTAGTGGCATCTGTAATGCTGGAGTGGATGGGCACTTGTCAATTGTGGGTAGGAAGGAGAAGAGGTACCTATGCAGAAAGAAACACCCTAGAAATCCTGTTAAGATGCCCTAGTCATCATTCACTCTGCAGTAATAATGTCACAATATTGGTAGTTACCAATATTGTGATAAGGAGCTGATAAGGAGCATGCTGAGGGAGCACTGTCCTGGGTGGAGAGGCGTGGAGAGACACTGTGATACAAAGCGGGTCCTTTTCTTCTGGGCTCCTGGTTTTAAATCTTTTTTTTTGTCCAATAGCTTGAAAGATGGTTTTTGTATCTCCATTAAAAGATTAAAGACTATGGGCCAGACCCAAACTAATTCCATTGGCATCAGAGAGAAGGATTCTTTACATATTTATCTATAGGCATAATTGATTTTTTTTTTTTTTTTGCTGAATTATCTGGTTAGTCAAATCGTACATTAGAGAAGTAATATTAAAAATTAAAAAATAAAAAATATATCTGTAAACCTATCCCCCTTCCATTCCAGTCTTTGTCTCTGTGTAATTTTAGAACCTTGAACCATGATGTACATAGAGTTTCTATTCTTTTAACATCTTGCTATTTCATTGTTTTAATGTTTAATCTTTGGGTTGATGTATCACAGGTTACTTGACCATTACTTACAGGGGTTTAGTTTTTTTTTTCCTTTAACTCTAATGTAAATTTGAGTGTTTGGCTGGTAGTTTTAGCAGGATTTAAGGCAGGGCCTCATTTAGGGCCATGGATCGATTTATGGTCCCTAGTTTGAGGAGGGAGGTAGCAATCTGCCCTTTCTTCTAAAATTGATATGTTAAATCACAACGGACATTTACTTGATTTTGAGCACTTGGGACTCCCCTGGGGTTCACTGGTATTGCAAGGTCAGGACTGGGGATCTCCTGCTGGAGAGGCCCCCAGCATGCCCAGTGCAGGGTCCTGAGCGTGTTGCTGCAGGACAGAAGCCCTGGGCTTTGTCCTCCAGCAGCTGTCACTCTGGGAAGAACTGGCTGCTCCAGGAATGAGGTCTATGCTCTGAAACCCACAGTCAGCAGATCAGCAAAGGTCAGCACAGACGACCTTATTATATGAATCATTCATTTAACAAGCATTCATGGAATACACACTCCGTGCAGTTGGAACTTACAGTGGAGGGCCATCAGCTCACTGTTGTCTGAGCAGAACTTGGTGTCTGGGTCCCTGTTGAACTTAGAGTGGAAGGCCATCAGCTCACTGTTGTCTGAGCAGATCTTGGTCTCTGGCTCCCTGTTGTAGCCTCTGATCCTCGGAGGTGCATGGTGACTGTTGGGGAACCCTCCATAGGCACAGTTGCTGAACAAGGACCCCTCCCAAGGGCGTCAGCCCTGGGCCCTGAGCTCTGAAGGGGAGGAAGGCATTCCTAGGGCCGACTTCCCTTCTGGGTACTGAGCTCTGCACAGAGAGAAACTCTTCCACATTCACTGCAGTGAAGTTCATAAAACAAATAACACTTTAGAGACTGGGGCCTGCATTCCCCAGAATTTCCATGGCCACAGGTGGTGGCTGCACCATGCGACTGGAGTCTGCATTCCCCAGAATTTCTGTGGCTGCAGGTGGTGTCTGCACCATGCAACTGGCGTCTGTGTTCCCTGGAATTTCCGTGGCCATAGGTGGTGGCTGTACCATGTGAATGAGGGTCTGTGTCCTCTGGAATTTCCATGGCCATAGATGGTGGCCATGCGACTGGGGTCTGCGTTCCCCAGAATTTCTGTGGCTGCAGGCTGTGGCTGCACCCTGCGACTGGGGTCTGCATTCCTTGGAATTTCCATGGCCATATATGGTGGCTGTACCATGTGACTGAGGGTCTACATTCCCTGGAATTTCCGTGGCCATAGATAGTGGCCGTAGCATGTGTCTGAGGGTCTGCGTTCCCTGGAATTTCTGTGGCAGCAGATGGTAACTCTACCATGTGACTGAGGGTCTGCATTCCCTGGAATTTCTGTAGTCGCAGATGGTGGCTGTACCATGCAACTGGAGCCTGCATTCCCTGGAATTTCCATGGCCACAGGTGGTGGCTGCACCATGCATCAGGTCCTGTCTCAGGAGTTGGTGCCATTCTCTCTGTTACTCCCTCACCTGACACAGAGCGGCAGTTCCTGACCTTATCACTCCCAGGAAACACATAGGCATCTGTTTTGGATCCTTGTTTTATTTCCCCATCATCTTTGTCATCAAAGGGAAATTCACATCCCTATAAAGCTAAAAATGGTGTGGGGCCCCCTGGTGGTCTTTCCAAGGCATTATCAGCAGGTAAACTAGACCCTATGGGCCAGTGTACCTGAAATGAAAACAGAAAGGTAAGTTGTGTCACTAAGCTTTGCTGTGAGATTCAGGGTCTTTGTCAGTGACAGAATCATCCAAAGTAAGTTGTTTGTTCACTGCAGATTGACACGGTTAGCTGTGTCGGGATTAGACTTACCCAGTGTCAACATAGTGTAGCTTAATCTTCAAGGAAGGGTGTCAAGTACGTTGAAGAATAGCTGCCGAGCCTGCTATTGTGGGGAGAGGGGCAGGTGTGTCTCTCGCTTAGCCCAGTGCTGCAGGAGGCCGGGCTCATGTCAGGCCATGTGAGCGGGTTGGATTTTTAGCACGCTGGGACAATAAAGCACAAACATCTATTTTTAACTTGTAGGTGACCTTCTTCTGTGCTGCTTGAGTCTCTGTGTATCTTTCTCTGTTTCCTTTCTGAGGAGTCTGTACATTTCTCCCCCCACCTTCTCTCCTGGAAAAGGGGCAGAACAGAGGAGACCTCCAAAATCTTCTGCTTCATCCAAGCAGCTTGGGGGCAGCATCAACAGCTGCAATTTGGCTGCCCCAGCAGGTGCCTCAGGGCAGCCTTTCTAATGGGAATCCTGGAATCATGTCTTTCCTTAATGTGTCCTAAAGGCTGGAGGACAGGAAGTGAAACAATGCTCCATGCTCAGTCCTGTGATTTTGTGTATTTATTGGACTTACTTTGAAATTAAACTAAATGATACCCAAGGTAGAGCATGAAAAAAAAGAAAAAACAGGCTATGGTGTTTGAAAAACAAACAAAACCATTTGGTTTGTTGGTTTGTTCTTAGACCTTCACAGGCTCCTAGGTCACACGTTTCAGTTTCTCAGCAAGTGACATTCTCTGCAGAAGCTGTGTCAGCCTCTTGTTTGACGATGTTAGCCACAGCAGAAAGAAGCACTCCGTAGGGCCCGTGCTCAGCACCTTGGCGTGAGCTCCTGCCATCTTTTGTTCATGCTCATCACAGCTCTGTGCAGTGGGCGTCCTCCTGATCCCTGTGGGAGGATGGAGGATGGAGGCGGAAGGGTGAGTGATGGCAGGATCACATGAGGGGTCTCTCCCGAGGTAGGGAGCGGAACCGGCCCAGGACCTTAGTGCCCATCGCATCCTTCTTCCTCCTCCTCTGCCTCTCTGTGACTGTTTGACTCAGGCTGCAGGGACAGACATGAGTATGTGCAGAGCGTGTGTGCACACCGGGAATGTGTGCTCATATTGGCAGGGAGGGATGTGAGTGTGTACAGAACGTGTGTCCACACCTTGGCGGTGTATGCTGGCGTTGGCAGGGACAGATGTGAGTGCGTATGGAATGTGTGTGCACACCTTGGGGATGTGTGCTGGCATTGGCAGGGACAGATGTGTACAGAGCGTGTGTGCACACCTCGGGGTGTGTGCTGTTGTTGGCATGGACAGATGTGAGCATGTACAGAGCGTGTGTGCACACCTGGGGGTGTGTGCTGGTGTTGACAGGGACAGATGTATGCAGAGCGTGTGTGCACACCTGGGGGTGTATGGCTTATGTTGTTTTGTAAGCGGCAAATACGTAGCCCGTTGCGTTGGGCGGCCCTGCGCCCATGCTGAGTCCATCAGTGGCCCTCGGGTTGGGGTCTCCATCTCCCCAGACAGCACTCGAGTGGCTTGAGGTTTCAGATTCTTCCTCTACGGGTACTTGGGCCTCCTCAGGACCAAACATCAGAACCAGCCAACTGCAAACTACAAGAACGTTCAAATGCATCTTCAGTAGGAAAAACAAAAGCAATTGGAATAATTTTCCACCATGACCCCGTGGTTAAGCCGTTAGATACTCCAGCCAACAGATTGAGTCACTTTAAAATTCACACCAATTAAAATAGTTGTGAGAGTTACAGAGCTTTACCGCTAAACCTTGAAATAATTGAAGCATTCTGCTCCACTTGCTTACAAACTAGGGTTGGGGATACCTTTCAGCCCAAAGCAGCAACCTTCTACATCCAGCTTAGATGCGAGGCTCCCACTGACACAGGAAGAGACAGTGGCCCTTGATTATTATCCTGTGTTCAGATACTTGGTATTTTTTTTTTTTTTTTTTTTTTTTGTATCCTGATCATTACTTCTGCTTTTCCAATTCAAACTAAAGGGAGTTTAGTTCTGTTTTGGAGAAGCTGTGGTTAGTGGTTTCTTTTCATGGTTTGCTTAATCTCTTAAATCTGGTGCTTACATTACCCAAGTAGACTTTTCTTCAATACAACAGTATCATAACCCAGGGCTTCTCCCTCCATATCTGCTCCCCAGGAGGCTCCTTAGGAATGGGCACTGGAGATCCAGCCCCTCTCCGTGTGCCGTTTTCTTTGAGTCCAAGGTAGGTTTGGCTCAGAGAAGAAAAGAGGCCTCCGGGTTAGGTGCCTCTGACTGCTTGCTTGTGAAATGTTTAATGATAAGGCACCTTCCAAACTAATTTTACACATTGATAGTTATAGCTTGAAGTATCACTGCAGTTATAAGAACAAGGAACACTCCCATAAAGTAGATTAGCAGAAAAAAACCATAAAAGTTTAATAAAGCACAAATAAAATGGTGTTGTAAGAATGTACAGTGGGAAATGCTCTCAGTCCAGCCAGATCCAGCTGTGGCGTCAGTCCAGCTGTGGCGTCCTCCTGTAAATACATTCATCCACGTGTGGCCCTGATCGCAATCACTACTCTGAATTGTGATCCAGAATGTTCTTGGGGGCCGATGCCGGGACTGTGCCAGCAGCTGAGTCTGACTGGGCGTCACGGTGGTGATGTGTTTAGCGCGGCCAGCTGGGCTGAGTGGTGGCCACCCGTGCACTCGCCACGTGCAGCCGTTATTCTGGTGATGGGGTTGCATGCGGCGCGGCTTGTCCACCTGGGCTACTTAAAGTACTGGGAACCCAACCGTGGGCGGGTGCCTCCCGACATGGGAGCTGTCTTTTTTATCCAGGGCCCTCTGGCGCTGCAGACCCCTGCCGCCAGTCTGAGCTCACAAGGAGGTACCGCAGGGCTCTGCTGGGGCATGGAGGTCCCTGAGCAGGTGGTCACTTATTGCTTGTGGAGTGGTCCATGGCCTGTGAATTTATTCTCGGGGTTTGTGTGGGCGAGGTTAACCAGTTCACAGCTGGGCACTTACCCCTTACACAGGTGACACTAGTTAAAGTGGAATCTCTATTAGCTCACACGGGAGTGTGTGAGGAGCTGGGAGGTGGGGGAGGCTTGGCCCTAGCACTAGAGCCCGGGCTCCTGACATTTCTGCGTCTTCCAGTTGAGGGGCCGTCAGAGCCGCTGTGGGTCCTGAAGACAGTGGGTGCCATATGGACCAGGGGATGCGGAAGCCTCTAGAGGCTGCGGGAGGCAAGGAGACGGTCGCTTCCCCGGAGCCAGCCCTGCCGACACTTCGACGTTAGATGGTGGGACCTGTTTTGGACTCCAGCTTCCAGAAATGTGAGAAAATATGTCAGTGTTTAGGGTGCTAAATTTGGGGTGATTTAGTGGAGGAATAGAAAACTAGCCCACAAAGGTGCACTCATTGAAATATGCACTGTCCAGGTGTTCACAGTGGTGTGAGGGGGATGGTATCAGGGTTCTGGGAACTGTGCAGTTTTACTGAAGAAAGGGGGCTCACCACACCTTTCCTCATATAACTGAAGGTATGTATGCCTGCCACACTGCCCAGGAGACAGGGACTAAAATTCTGACTTTATTTCTTATGGGAACCAAGCCACAGTCGGAACACGGTGAGGGCCGAAATGAGTTTCTCTGAACTGGGAAGAGGAATCGCAAGTAGTTTGTGTTTTTCTACACAGACCTGTCCTTTCAGGTTTTGTTAAGTTCTGGAAAAAGGGAGAAGCCAGGCACACCTCGGTGGGGAACAGTGTTTCTGGAGGTGGTGCGGCTTCAGCCTGAACGTGGCTGTGTGGTTGGGAGGCTCAGAAACTGCCCTCCAAGGGCACTCATCTGTTCCTTATTGCACTAATACCTCGTTTACAGAAATCCACAGAAATGACAGTGTGGGAGGTTCTGGTCTGGATGGGTTTGTGTGGACCAAGGTCACGGGATGTTGTCCCAAGTGCTAATCCTGATGTGGCAGAGGCTCTGTTCCCAAATAATTATTCCACAGTTTCAGAGCCTAATATTTGAGTGATAGTCTTTTAACTTTGTTGCATAAAAGTAAACAAAGTATGTCTTGAGAGTCTAAAAATCCATTTAGTAGTCATGGCTGTAAACTCATACATTGGGCTTTGGGATGGAGTGAACCACCATCACCTGGCGTGGACGCTGCGTGGTATTTTTAGCGTGGTGGCCTGCTCGTGCCTTGAGCTCCATCTGCAGTGTGAGCAACAGCTGTGTATTTGAGAAATGTGGGCAGGTCAGCTTGCTCCTCCAGGGGCCTGCAGGCATCCGGCTGAGGGGTCTGGGATGAGGCCACATCAGTGGGAAGGAGCTTGGTTGTGTCAGCGGATATGTCTGCCTCTACAGGCCTGAAAGCCAGCCAGAACCCAGTTTTCCTTTGGTCATCTAATGCCAGAAGAAAACCTGTTTCTTGTAGATTCTTGTAATTTATATTAATGAACCATTTGACCATAAATAAAATGTTATAAATGCATGAGGCTTTACAATTTGGCAGATGTGTAACTCACATGTCATTATATCAAACTGTTGAAGATATTTGTTTCACTTGAAGGTTTTTAGCATTTTATGCGCAAACCAAATGCCAGTAGCATTTTGAAGGAGTATTTTGGAATTTTAAACACAGTGGGACAGTGCTGGGTCTCTGGGATGCTGGTGAGGTGGACGTGACCTCAAGCTCTTGGAGCTTGCAAGCAGGATTGCTAAATTGTTACACCTGCAGTGCTGGAAGTCAAAGTGGATTTCTGTAAATGAGGTATTAGTGCAATAAGGAACAGATGAGTGCCCTTGGAGGGCAGTTTGAGCCTCCCAGACACCCCAGGAGGAAGCGGGGGAGGGGGGCAGTTACCCACCAGAACCTGGACGGTGGACCGTGTTTGCTGGTGGCCCTGCTTGGCAGGCCATTACGTGCAATAAGAAACAGGTTAGTGCCCTTGAGAGAGGTTGCTCGGCCCCTTTCAGAACCGCAAGTGGAAGATGCCCTAAGGTCGGGGGGTGGGAGTTCGGTTATCCACAGGAGCCTGGATGATGATGGAGCCGGGTTTGCTGGTGGTCCTGTGTGGCAGTTCATTACTTGCAATAAGGAACAGGTTACTGCCCTTGAGGGAGGTTTCTCGGCCTGCTTCGGAACTGCAAGTGGAAGACGCTCCAAAGTGAGAGGTGGGGGGTGGCCCATTATCCAGTGGGGATGGATTTGCTGGTGGCCGCTGCGTGGCAGGTCACTGCGTGGAGCCATGGGAGGTAAGTGGAGTGGGAATAGAGGATGCACCCTCCACAGCTGCTGCTGGGAGTTGGCTCTGGTAGCAGAAGGGGCACAGAGGGATTCCCATCAGGGGCAACATGACGGGGTTCCCACGTGTGGTGGACGCCGACGTGGGTCTCTATGTGATCTCAGTCTGCACAGCCACCCTGGTGAGTGGGTTCAGTTACCTTCCCATCTCACATTTGAGAAATCTCTGGGGGCTCACATCACAGCTAGGTGGGTTGGAACTAATGTCTCAGGCAGGACGTTGGCCCCAGAGCCCAGATCTTACCCCCCGCCTCTTTTGAGTCCACCAAACTTGTAGAGAGGGGTGTGTGGTGGTGAGTGGTGGCTGAGAAACCAACACAGTAGAAGGGGGGAAGGAAATAAACCAGGCAGGACACACAGGCAGAGCTTGGGAGGTCTGCACGGGGTCTGGGTATGGGGGCACCTCTGGGCCTGTGAACCCCGTGCTGTGCTCCTGGCTTGCCCAAGCTTGGCCTTCAGCCACATGCTGCGTGCTTTAGGTGAAATCTCAGTCCCTCGTGTGGTGGGGGCATCTTTTGTCCCTGACTTTGTCATTCCATAAATCATGGAGTCTCAGTGGGGATGGCTGGGTGATTGGTGGTCCATGGAATTTGCCCTCCACCTCCCCATCCTTGTCCTGTCCTGTCCGGCCTGTTACCTGAATCTGTGTCTCTTCAGAGCCTGCAAATGAGTGGAGGCCACGGCAGCCTCTTGCTGACCGACCTCTCAAAACTTTTTGATTCATCAGAATCGTGTTAAATGCTGATTCCTAGGCACCCCCATTAGACTCTACACCTGCCTGGCATGGGTACTTTGGGGAAGGTACAGAGGGTTGCTGGGCTGTTCAAGGAGGGAATTTGCATTTGTAGAATGTCCACTGTGGTCTTTCCAGCACTACTTTCCACGCACACGTGGCATTAAACCTGGAAGACCTCTGGGTGCTGTGCTGGTGAAGAAGCCCCGGCTGGACGAGGGGCTGCTGGGGCTCGGACTTGATTCCTGGGCTGGGGGCTGCGGGCTTATTCTCTTCAGTGGGCCTGCTGATGGGATGCCCTGGGAAGTCCTGCTGTGCACTCGGGAAGGTGCAGAGACAGGCTCAGAAAAGACAGACCATGGATTTAAAAATTCCTACTGGAAAATCTTTTATGAGCAAAGTAATTTGCATCTAACTGAAGACAATCATTGCTTGAATAATTGGTTTGTTTACAAAGTTGGTCCTATGAACAGATTAAAGTTTTCATTCATGCCTTATCTATAATGTCAATAGGAGCTATTACCGCAACCTAAATTAGCTTTAAATTTTGTATCAGATTGCAGCCCAGATTACAAACGGCTGCTTGATAATCTAATTGATAAAATGGAGGAATTTAGTGCTTGGAACCCAGAGTGAAGGGAACAGAATTGCTTTGGTTTCTCAAAAGCGTGTGACTGAGGGGTGACCTGGGGTGAAGAGAAGTGGCTGGAGTCATTACACTGGAGGAGATGATCTGCCCCAGCCTTTCTCAGCTGTCTTCTGGACAAAACAAAAGGGTGATAAATGGAAAAAGTCAGCACTGAGTTAGTCTCTGCCCTGAGCTTCTTATACGGTCATTAATGGGCTGTATCTGTGAAGCCTCCACACAGGCACAAAGGAATTAGGCTAGAGTAAGGCGGTCGGTGAACTCTGGCGTCTGGACCGCGTGTCATTTCCTAAAGCCCTTTTGGGTGAAATGACAGTGGCAATGTCGTTGTTCAGAGGAGTGTAATCTCACGTATAGATGCAGATTTTAAATGATGCAGATTTTAAATACCAAGGTCGGGAAGCTTGGTGGGAGTGGCTGTCTTCCAAGTGGTTTTCTGTGCTGGCGTGGATGAGGCGTGGATGTGTCGGCTGTTGGTGAGATCCACTGGTGGAGGGGCTAAGCAAACCATGGAGGTGGGGGGGGGTGTGTGAAGCTACATCTCTTCTGGCATCCCAAGTAAATACATTTTGTCAAACTTGTGAATTTGACCCCGACCCTAACCCTGAGTGTTGAAGTCTGGTGCAGTGTCTTGAGCTCTCTTCTGCATTGAGGGTGAGTGACTGCAAATGACTGATTCCTCAGTGGTGAAAGTTCAAATTTAGCTTCCCTGAGGAAGCCAGACCTCAGTCACACGTATCTCCATTGTAAACACTGTGGCCCCTACGTGGGTGGCTGCAAGTTTCCAGGACCTCCTTGGAGAAGCAGCCGTGAGGTGCTTGATGATTGGATAACATCAGCCACCTTCTGTCTTCTGTCTAATCACGGTACAAATGATTCTCCTACAAGGAAATGGATCTGGTTTCTTCCCAATCATTGGAAGAAGCAGCCCGCCTAGGGACTGCACCGTCCTCTGCACTTTCACAGTGAAGCCTGTGTCTGTCTCCGAGGAGTGTCACGTGTGTCGTGGGAATCACCTTAATTCTTCCTGCTTTTGAGGGCTCGGGTAGCTCCGCCTGTTTCACTCGGGATGAGCAGAGGGTGGTCTCTGGCTGCTGTGGGACCAGGGCTTGGGGTGCATCATCACATCCGGTGGCCTGTCCAGGTGGGCATCATTGTCTTTTGCCTGTTGGCTGAGGCAGCTGTGATGCCGGGGGGTCATGCTTGTGTCAGGGCCAACCCAGTTCTTCCCGTGCACACCTCTCCTGCTGGAGTGCCTTTCCTTATGATGACTTGTTGAATAAGCATGGAGAATGTAGAGAGGCTCTGGGCCTCTCCTTCCCATTCTTACTCCCTGGGGCTGTGATGCCCGACAAGGGAGCCCATAGTCAGAGGCTCCTTTAAATTTAATTAGAATAAAGATTTGATTACATAGCTAAACACATTTGAAAAGAACTTCACAGATTAAATTCCAGATTCAACCCTTCAGGCCCAGTGGCCACATTTCGGGGCTCAGCAGCTGTAGGTGGCTGTTGTCTTTCCATGTTGGCTGAGCAGATTGGGGCATTTCCAGTTCAGCAGGCAACTCTCTTGCATGGCTCTGCCTGTGGTGAGTGAAGGCACCTAGGCTGGAGAGCCCCGTGGGGATCCCTTAGGCCTCCGGCTGCAGCCAGGCTGCACGGTTCCTGCACCCCGGGTCCTCTGCAGGCCCAGATGGATCCCACCACAGAGCCAGCACTGCTAGACTTGGGTACTGTGTGCAGACAGCAGAGGGGCACGTCCGGGCCTTGCAGAGGCTGGGGTGACTGGCCTCCTTGGCCAGGCTCCTGTCTCCGAGTCTTCAGGGGAAATGCATCCAACATCCACCATCCACACCGTGTGCCAGAGGAAAACTGCAGGCTTCTCTGTGGATGGTGAATTGAGATCATGCAGAGTGACTAGGTTTGGGCTCCTGACCAGCGTGGAACCTGACATGCCTGCATGTGTACATGGCAAAGAGAATGCAGCATTGTCAGCTTGAATCCAGATGTGCTCCCATTTTGATGTGGAAGGTTCTGGGAGTATGGGCCATTGGTGATTGTGCTGCCGTGGAGGACTTTGAATGCAGGCACTGGTTTGGGATAACCCTGGTTTCCTGGTCCTGTATGTGGGCATCCCTGAATATCCCGGGCTGGAGGAAGGCAGGGGAGATGGGAGGGTGACAAGAGGTCAGGTGTTTCCAGCTTTGGGGACTGACGCCATCAGATGGTCGAGATCAGGATGGTGGTGGCCCGGGACCAAAGCAGGGGTGCATGGAAATGCCATGTTTCCCGGACCATGGGGAGGACCTGTTGAACTCTATTCCTGGGCAACAGTTCTTCCATTCTCAGGAATCTGTGCCATTGTAATTGAGTAGCAAATTCTGTAATTGCTCTAATTACTTACTGTTAAGTCCCCATCCCAATGACCATGAATTAGCAACAGTGATAACAGTTTGCCTGGTCAAACCTTACCAAGAAAAACCAGTGGAACTAATTTTAGTTGCCTCCAGTTCCCTCCAAATCAGATTCCTTAGCGGCTTGTGTCCCCACACTTGCTGCAGTTCCTCCTGGGCCTGGCAGGCACATTCCAGACATTCACATCTCAGATGCAGGCGAGCACATTATTTATAGAAAATCGCACTGTGCTGTGATTGGCTTGAGCTGACGTTCTCTAGGTGGGAGGTGGAGGTTCAAAAGTTCTAATAGGATGAATTTAGAAATATGAATTTTAAAAATTCACGTGTTATGAACTCTGTTCAGTGATTTCCTCTGAAATGAGGTAGTCAGCCTGCAGCTCTCCTTAGATCTGTCCTAGACCTCGATGCCGTCCTTTGGCCTCTTCCTGGGTGTGGGGTGCTCTGCTTGAAGCAAAACCAAAGGAAAGAATGTGGTCTGCATCACTACTGCAGCCAGCTCAACGCACACACCCACTGGGAGGGGGGTTTGATAACTTAACATTTTAAATGCATTTAACATTAAACCAGCAAGTCAGCCAGTGCTTTCTGTAAGCAAGCTGCCTGGCTCATGGGAACCTGCCACTTGACTTTTCGGAAGAGAGTACTTCTGTGGAGTGTCAATATTTGTCTCATTTCTTGAGACTCTGCTCATAAGTGATGAACGTGAGCAAATTAGGACCTTTCTTTTGTAAATTGGGCCACAGAGCTCTCTAGGCACAGTCAGGGGAGTAAAGGGCTGTGAAAGATGCCGCCTGATGTGAGCCATGGCCAGGCACTTTGGAACCTGGGATCCCATCTCCAGCCTTTCAAAGGACACAGAAGAATATAAAATGCAGATGGGACAGTTCATATTTTGGGCATCTCTGTTCTTTTGAAATCAAAGTGCAAAGAAAGTTTTGCCTTAAGGTCTTAACCCATACTTGTTTTTCTCCTGAGGTTTTAAGATTTTCTTAACTGCTTTTTTTCTCCCCCGATCCTTGGGGAACTTCTATTTTCATATCGTCGTCGTCTTTTTTTTTTTTTTTGAGACAGAGTCTCGCTCTGTTACCCAGGCTGGAGTGCAGTGGCCGGATCTCAGCTCACTGCAAGCTCCACCTCCCGGGTTTATGCCATTCTCCTGCCTCAGCCTCCCGAGTAGCTGGGACTACAGGCGCCCGCCACCTCACCTGGCTAGTTTTTTGTATTTTTTAGTAGAGACGGGGTTTCACCGTGTTAGCCAGGATGGTCTCGATCTCCTGACCTCGTGATCTGCCCGTCTCGGCCTCCCAAAGTGCTGAGATTACAGGCTTGAGCCACCGCGCCCGGCCTATTTTCATATCTTCTTAAAAGATATGGTTAAATTCAACACTGAAATTTAAAAACATGCTTTTATATTTTTCTTTAAACTGATGCATCTGACATTGGTGAAGAACTAACTGGAAGTATTGGTTTATTTTTATTTTTTTGAGACAGCCTTGCTGTGTTGCCCAGGCTGGAATGCAGTAGCACGATCTTGACTCACTGCAGCCTCACCTCTTGGTTCACGCCATCCTCCTGCCTCAGCCTCCTGAGTAGCTGGGATTATAAGTGCCTGCCATCATGGCTGGTTCATTTTTGTATTAGTAGAGATGGGGTTTCAACATATTGGCCAGGCTGGTCTTGAACTCCTGACCTCAGGTGTTTCGCTCACCTTGGCCTCCCAAAGTGCTGGGATTACAGGCACGAGTCATCACACTTGGCCTGGGATATTCTTGATTATAACTGTAACATATCCCTTTAATAAAAACAAAACAACAACAACAACAAAACAGCTGTCTGAAAAGTCTTGAAATTAAAGAGCTCACTTTGACAGGGATTTGGACACCAGTTGAATGGCCCAGCACACCATAGTTACAGGGGCCACTCGGCCTGTTAGATCCTTAGGGTATTTGAAGTCATGTGGAGATTTGCATTTCTGCCTCTGGATATCGTGTTATTATTCAGGTAGTGTTTGAAGGCCAGGCTTAGATCCGGGAAAACAAGAGCCCCTGCACTCACGGCACTTCTCTTCCATGTGTGTGTGTTAGGAAAATAGAAAGCATAAGATATTTTTTTCAATGAGCTGGGAAGATGGAAATACAAGCTTAAGTTGTTTACTTGTTCAGAAGAAGGGAAGTGCAAGGACCACTCAGCTTTTCTGCTGCTGAAGGAGGCCCCTGGTGGAGGCTGTTTCAGAGGTGGGGTTTCTCTGAGAAAGGTGGTAAGAGGCAAATAGAGGATACCCCATCTGGTTTGCCAGAGATGGGGAAAGTTAGTAACCCCAAAACAGCCTCAGCATTCTGGCAAAGCTTTGGGAAACCAGCTAGGGTGTGGGACCTTGTTGGCCGCTGGGTAGAAGGAAAACATTGCTGGTCCTGAGGACTGTACTGTTCTTCCACTGCTATAAAGAACTACCTGAGGCTGGGTAATAAGGACAAAAAGGTTTAATTAGCATACAGTTCTGTGGGTTGTACAGGCTTCTACATCTGGGGAAACTTAAATCAGAGTGGAAGGTGAAGGGGAGGCCGGCATGTCTTCACGTGGCTGGAAGGGGAGAGAGAGTGAAGGGGAAGGTGCCATGCACCTCCAAACAACCAGATCTCAGGAGAACTATCATGAGGACAGCACTTGGGGGATTGTGCTAAACCATTAGAAACCACCCCCATGAGTCAATCACCTCCCACCAGAGCCCACCTCCAACACAGGGTTAGAGTTCAGCATGAGATTTGGGTGGGGACACACAGCCACACCATGTCAGGCTTCCCATTCTTCTGCACGTGCTTCGCAAATGGTTCTGTCATTGGTTTTTGTTTCTGTTGATGCATACTATATGTACGTATTTTCAGAGTGCATGTGATACCTTGATTCACCCCTATATTGATGAAATCGGGGTACTTGGGATGTCTTTCACTTTAAATAGTTTCTTTTCCTTGTGCTGGTTATGTTAAGGTATTCTCTCCTAGCTGTTTTGAAATACACAGTAGATGACCCACTGCCATCCCCCTGCTGATTTATCAATAGTAGGTCTCGTGTTCCCATTAGGCTGTGTGTTTGTGCCCGTCACCAGCCTCTGCCCATCCTGCTTCTTAGTGGGCTCTGCTGGGCCCTGTTGACCACCTACTCTTGGCCTCCATGAGATCTGCTCTCAGCTCCTGCTTATGAGTGAGAACATGCGCCGTTTCCTTGCTTGGCTCATTTGCTTCACGTAATGTCCTCCAGCTCCATCCATGCTGCCGCAGATGACAGGGCCCTCCGCCGTGTGGTGGAGTATTGCTCCTGTGTATGTTCAGGCCACGTTCCCTTCATCCCCTGTTGACGGGCACTCAGGTGATTCCAGACCTTGGCTGCTGTGGATGGAAGCTGAGAGCAGTCACCGGCTTTATACTCGGGGGATGTGAGCCACTTTGATGTTCTCAAGCAGCCTATCCCCAAAGCCCTCCGTAGAATGCCACATTCGTTTGTACCCATGGCTTCTTCCACTAGGATGAACAGCTGGGAAGGGACTTTGAGTGAACGCTTGGGTTTCTGTCTTTAATTGGTACCCAGCTATACTGGCCAAGCAGGGGTCCCAGTGACCCTGGACACTACCTCTAATAAGGTCCAAAGATGCAGTTAGGTTCTTTTTTAAACTTAAAAAAAATGCTTTTGACCTGGTTAAGCTATAGCATTATCAGTTAGAGTTTTTCATACTGGAAAGGTGTATATTTTATTTTCTAAGAAGGGAAGAAATCCTGTTAAATACTCTAACCACAGATGAAATCATGTCAAGGAAAGAGGTACTATTTTGGGGGAAAATTACCCCTTCATGTCAAAGATCAAGGAGATGACTTACATTGTTTAATTGAGTTAATTATGAAATCCTAATTGGTTTTGAGAAGATGAGCTGTGGATGCTGCAAGACATGAGACTGATGCTGATTTAATGTTAGTCAGCCCTGACAGAATGTGGCTAATATTTAAAGCTTGCTCCAGTATTACCTGATAGATTGTAAGTTAATGTAAAGATCTGTTTGATGCTTTTATTTTACAAAATATGATTGAGAAACAGTTTGACAGCCAAGGAACTGCCTTCAACCAATTCCTTCCTAATTTCTATCACCAGAAAAATTTGTCCTGTTAATTCCAGAATTTACTTTTGGAAAGTTCCCGTAAGGAGAGCAGAGGTATTGGTGGTTGAATGGTGATTTGAATTTAGGTGAAGATCATTAAATATTTCATAGTCATGTTTGTCTTGGTGGTTTTAGCAATTTTATATTAAATTTAGAACTGTGAGTCAAACCAAATGTGTTCTTTTGCTCTTGTGATACTCCTTTGTATGACTATACTGGTAAAGAATGATAAAATATAGGGTATTTTTTCTGTGTAGATATTAGGATTTTGAGGGGAACAAGTTAATCATTCTTCTAATATACACTGTGCTGTGTGTTGGGTCCTTTGTATATTAGTTGAATCACTATAATGAGGACCACTTGAAAGTCTGTTTCTATACAAGATCTTTTATATGTTGACTTGTGTTACGCAAAATCCTTCATCCTCTAAGAAGACTAAGCAATGGGTTGGAGGAGAGATTTAACCACCCATTAGGTCTATTCCAAATGCCCAGAATTGAATGCAAGTACTAATTATGTTTTTGAAGTGGGGTGTGTGTGTGTGTCGGGGGGAGGGGGGCGGTGGTGGACTCCTTTTTAGGTCATGGGAGGGAGTTAAAGCAAAGATCAGATTTGCTGATGAACATTTGTGCATATGCTAGTGGAGAAGTCATATGACTTGACTGCACTTGCGTACTCTGATTTTGGTTTCATTAGTGTCCGTAGCCACAAGCCTCAGCCGCCTCTGGGACCCACCCTGAGGGGCTGTGGTGAGGGTTATTACAGAGTCGTGTGTCTTAGTGAATGGCACAAATGGCCTTGTGGGCCTACTTTGGCTTTGTTTGAACCTCTAGATTGTTAAACTAAGTTTAACATTTTGAGGATTATAATTTGTGATTCTTGTCTAAGAAGAGGTTTCTGTTGTCTCTGAAGACAGGAGCCCCAATACAGATGGTCCCTGGCTCACAATGGTTACATTTGTGATTTTTTTTTCAACCTTGTGATGGTGTGAACTAGTCACACTCAGTGCATTGTTTGACCCAAGGTGGGCTGCCTCTGGATGAACCCATTGTAAGTTGAAACTATTATGTCAAATGCACTTCCTATTTAGGATATTTTCAGCTTATGCTGGGTTTATTGGAACAGTTTCATCCCAAGGTAAGTCAGGGAGCATATGTGCTCATAAAAGTAGAGATGATCTCATAGATACCGTGAGATATAATGTATCTGATATTATAGAGATATGATGAAAACAATCAAGTGGGACTTGGAAGCCTTGGAGGAACTCACATGGGCGGTTCCTGGAATGCAAACGTGAGTGCCACTGGCTTCTGGATGTGACATCTGTGCCTTCTGCTTAGCCCAGTGTGTTATCAGCTGCTCTTGAGGGCAGAGAGGTCCAGCATTCCTGTGTTTAGGTGTTTGAGCTGCCTTAAGAGGCTAGGTCAATTCTCACTGGTGTCTTCAGGGCTTTAGGCCTTCTGAACAAGCAGGAGGAAGGACGACTTTGTAGAGCTTTGGAAATCTCAACAGACTTCAGGGCCATCCCCCTTGGCAGGAGAGAGCCCCACTGGAGGCGAGCAGGGTGCCGTGTGGGCCTGTGCTGGGCCCAGACGTGTATGGACGTTGTGAGAGCCACAGGACACAGATCGGTCTTGGTTCACAACTGGTGTTGATGGCCACGCAGCATTTCTTCCAGGTACATGAGTGCGGGGACTTGGGTTTTGGGGTGTGCGTCCTGGTTGCCTAGTTGCTTGGAAGACCCCTATTCAGACCCCAGCCTGAGTCACTGTGACAGGCCTCCTGCTTCACACACCACACGGAAGCCGTGGCGTCGGTCACTGACGTCCACCAGGTGTCAGATATGCGTGTGTATCTTCCTTGGTCTCGGGATGGGTCTTGTTTTGAGGTTATAGTAAACGTTCTTTGAGAGGGGTTTCGGATTTTTTATGTTGTTTGCAAGGAGGCAGCAGGGAGTGCTTGAGCAGTGAGATCCCCTTTCCAACCAATGCAATTTCAGATCCCAGCAGGTAATTAAGGCAGGGTAACTGTGGGATCACCTTTCCAACCAATGAGATTTCAGATCAGAGCAGGTAATTACAGCAGTGGGATGGGTGGCAGAACCCTGAACTGTGGCTGTTTCTGGTGTCTTGCCCCACGGACAGAGTGTGCTGGGGCCTCCGTGTCCTCTGTGGGGTGAGTGGAGCGCATGAGCTGGGTGCTGCTGGGCCCTGGCTTGGGTCCCCAGCCTGGGGTTTATGCAGGACTCATTATTAAGACAACTTGGAACCCAGAAAGCAGCACATAGGAGAACGGGATTGTGCCTTTCTGGATCGTTGGTGCTTCCCAGTCTCAGACACTGAGCAGGCTCTGAGGGGTCGCTCCAGGAAGACTTGCACAGTCGGCCCCCTGGTTGGAGTGGGGTTGCAGCGGGTCTTGCAGGAGCTGGAAGTGGGGGTGAGTTTCTCGCCAGCGGGACTTTTCAAATGGGCCCAGCAGGATGCAGCCGTGGAAATGGTGCCACCTAACGCAGGGCTGCGGCCAGCAGGACCTGAAAGGCTACAGCGGGCTCTGTTTCTGCTCTCTCTCAAGCCTCGGCACGGTTTTCCTTGGTTTTTGTCTGTTTGGAGGACGCTTCCCCCTTTCTTGCGCTTACCTAGCCTTCTGAGCTTCCTTGTTGAGTATGACAAAGCCCTGAGAAGGCATTTTTATCGCATAATTGTGTTATCCTGGTGGCTGGATAAATGACCGGCAAATGTGGGTGACTCAGTAGCTCTGAGGGTGTTCAATATCCAAGACAGAGGTGGAAAGGAAATGTTCAGGCAGGCGTCAGAGGATCTGTTCTCTGCTTTACACGGGGGCCCTGGTTTGCTGACAGTCCTCACACTCGATCCAAAATGGGGATAATGAAGTCTCACGGATTCGGCTTCAGCTGAGAGCTGCCTCCAGCACAGTCTTGTGTGAGTAACAGTTTCTATGTTTGGTGCAAAGTGCGGGCGTCAGTTGATTTTATTTGTGGTGGTGCTTATGGTGGCTTTTCCGTAAGGAATGTAGACTTTATTAGCTTTGGCAAGGGAATCCTGAGTGATAAATTGGAAGAATGTTTCAGGAAACTCTGGAACCTACAGTGAATCTGGAATCTGTACGAAATTGAGATTTGGATTCTCATGATTTCCTAATGCTACCCCGAAACCCAGTAGTTGAGACAGTCGTAGAGCTTCAGTTGTGCTGCCCCGGTTCCCCATTTTAAAAGGAACACGTAGCTTTCATCTAGAATGTTCTGAGTTCTGAGTGCTGCCGGCAGAGTGACCAGCTCTCTGCATCAGAGGGGAAGCCAGGGCTGCGCTCACGGTGTCGCGGCAGCTGGGAGCTGACCCTGGACCTCAGGCACGAGTGATGCTGACCATTTTCTGTAAACTCCAAGGGTGTAGTGGTCTCCTTGGCCCTTTACAGTCTTCTGAAGCTTTTGATGTGTCTGCACTTTATAGATTTTTCAGAAGTAGACGGCCTTTTCCCACACCCTTGGGCTGAGTTTCGTCAGAGGCTGGTGTGTGGGAAGCACCACACCCACATTCTGACAGGGAAGACTCTGGTGCCCAACTGAGGTCAGAGTGGAAATTTGTTCTTCCTTCCCTCCAGTCTGGTACAACTGCTCCCTGCTTGGCCAGAAGATAAATCATGCTTATCCAAGTCATAGGGAAACCCCTGAAGTCAAACATTTATCTTTTTTCTTTAATATGCCCATTCCCAGGAGGAACTTAAGGGCTTTGAGAACTGACACCTTAGGACTGTAGTTTTCTTCAGACTGTAAAAACCTTGGTGTGTGACAATACTGAACATTGCCTGAGCCCTGTGATCGTGTAAAACAGTGATGGTTAAGATGTTCCCCCTCCCCACAACTGTGCCCCTACTTTTACTGCAAGAAGCCCCTTCCCATGTGGCTTAGGCTGACTGGTGGATGACCATTTACCAAGGACAAGGCCAGACACAGGCCTTCCAACCCCCCTTCTCCGCCTTAAAAGTGATTAGCTAAACTGCCTGTTCCCACTGATTGATCACCTCCCACCTTGAAATGATTCATCGTGGTGCAGTTGCGCCTAGGGGGGTGGACTTGTTTTTGTCGCCTTCCACAGAGGATGGTTAGGGTAGGCAGGAAAGAATGCTCTGCTACAGGTCTGCATTCCAGGCTGTTTCCAGAAGTGGGAATTCTGGTGGCCTGGAGGCTGGGAATGGATTTCTAGTGTCCCAGCTTCAGGTGGAGTTGAAATTGAGTGAGACAACCCACCACACCCATCTGGAGCCAGGAACTGGAGCCATTTTTAAAGTGGCAGATTCTCCATAAGATTACAAAAAAAAAAGCTCAGCACATTGCTTTCTTTCTCATATGCATTTGGCCATCTAAAATGGGAATGGTGGTTTTTGAAGCATGAATGAAGTTTTAAATTTTGAGTATTGTAAACTTTAATGTAGCTTCTTAAAATGTTTGCCTGATTATCTGGAGATTTATTAAACCTTTGGAGTGGTATAATGAGTTGATCTGTATGACTTTGCTTTCTATGATGCAATGAAAGCACTGTAATTAAAACCTCTGCAGTTGGGTCAGCAGGCTACTGGCCAAAACAAATTCTGCCTTTTGGGTTTCTTTAACCAAACAAGGGAGTAGAGTGTAGGCCGAAGTGGCAAATTCATTTCAGAGCTCGTCAGAGCCCTCAATGATTGAGCAGCCTTCTCAGGCGAACGTGTAACGTGCCGTGAATCTTGGCAAGGCTGGCTACTGATGTGTGCACCTGACACCACGGAGCCCCACCTAGGGAGATGTGGTTTCTGTAACAAGCTTTGGAAAACCGAAGTTCAACTTAATTATCCAACTTTGTTACAGAAAAAGCTTTGACCAGATGGCCAAGACCTGATTGTCTCAGGGTTGAGACGTGGTTATAAAACTGCCCTTACTTGGTGCCAATCAGTGTTGGTCCACAGTGATACTCCTGCAACCTCACTGAATAGTTTGGAGACTGAAATGAGACTGTGAAAATCTCCTTAAGATGAAAAGGGCTCTGGGGCACCTGGGAATATCCGCACACCCGTGACCATTCCCCTTTAAGGTGGAAAGGATGCCTGGGTCACGCGGGAGCATCTTCACACCCGTGGCCGTCTTCTTTAAGGTGGAAAGGGCTGCTGGTGTGCCCCGCAATATCTGCACACCCGTGGCGATTGTGGTTGTCCCCCTTCCTGCTCAGTCACCTCTGTGTTCCCACATTCAGGCTTTGGGACACTCATGAGCAGCTCATCCCCTGGGCTGGTGAGGAAGGAGTGGGAGGTTGTTCTGAGGCTCTGTCACTGTCTGCCCTGTCATGAGCTGGGCAAGGCAGTGGCAGTGACCCCTGAGGAGTCTGGTCAGTGAGGGCTCCGGCAGGAAGTGCTGAGGCTTGAGGTGGCTCTGCCAGTCGTAACCAAATGTCTTCCCTCTTATTTCCACGATTCCTTCTAGTTCTGCACCTTGCACTGCAGTGTCTATAAATACACATGAGTTATGATACAGGTGTCTCTTTCCCCTCTGTCTGGGGCTGGGTCTAGGGAGTGAAGTGCAAGACCCCCTTACTGCTGGATGCTCACCAGCACGAGGCACTCCCTGCCCTGCTAACGAATGCCTACAGCAAGTTCTGGAAGCCCCCTTCTGAGCACCTGGCCTTTTGACAGTGTACACGTGAGACAGATGAGCTCCCCTTGCCCCACCCTGAGCAGAGACTGGGGAGGTGGCGGCAGCAAGGTCCTCCATGGTGCATCCTTGGTGCATGGAGGAAAGTGTGTTCATGCTTAAAACACAGCCCATCCTCTCAAAAGCAGGGTGACAACCACATTTACATCTGGAATCTTAAAAACAGGCCCGTCTCTTTGGGAGAAGAACGTGGCATGTACGTGTGTACCTCCTTCTTTTTTTTTTTTTGAGACAGTTTCACTCTGTCACCCAGGCTGCAGTGTGGTGGTGCAATCTCAGCTCACTGCAAGCTCCGCCTCCTGGGTTCATGTCATTCTCCTGCCTCAGCCTCCCGAGTAGCTGGGACTACAGGCGTTCACCACTACGCTTGGCTAATTGTTTGTATTTTTAGTAGAGACGGGGTTTCACCATGTTAGCTAGGATGGTCTCGATCTCCTGACCTCTTGATCCACCCGCCTCGGCCTCCCAAAGTGCTGGGATTATAGACGTGAGCCACCGCGCCGGGCAGTATGTGTGTACCTCTTTACAAGTCTTGCCCAACGTTTGCATTTCAAAATTATTGAAAAACTTAAGGATGTGACTGACAAGAACTTCATAGGTTTCTCCAAGTAAAAATTTGGAAAAGTTAAGTGAACCCATAATGTGTTTTATTTCTAGGAGTCCCACACTTGGATTTTTAAATGTGGGCAAAACATCTCTAAGTTCTTCAGCCTGATTTCCGTGGAATCGTGAATGAAACGTGCTGAAGTTGCCGTGCGGATTTTGTTATGTGGCGGTGACAAGTGGGGCTGGTCATTAAACAATTGGAGGGATCCCTGTCTTTTCTGTACTCCTGTTGGACACTAGGCACGTGCTTGGTGTTTTCTGTGTGTGTGGACAAGATGAGGACAGAATTTCTGGATGATTCACATGGTGGTATCTTCTCCCTTTTCTGTTAAAACGTGTCTTCTGCTGCTTCTATATAGACCAAGTGTTTCTTTCTCTTGCCTATCTACATAAACGCTATTTAACAAAAACTGTACTGTAGACACGTGAAGCTGAATTCCACATTATAAAGCAGATGGAGATGACTGAGTATACTGGTTTGTGGAAGGAAGGTTTAAAATGATTTTTAGCTTTTTCCCTGAAATAGGGAATAATTTTAACTTTTTCCCTGAGATAGGGAATAATGAAATGGGAAAATAATTAAATTTGCCCATTTAAAGGTTAGATTATATTTAATTATTAGATTATTCATGTATTGCAAGGGAAAAAGGAACTAGATCACCCCATCTACCCAAATGAAAATTTAAAGAGTATGGGCAAATTCATTTGAACTCGTTTAATTTTTGTTTGTTTGTTTTTGACAGTCTCACTCTGTTTCTCAGGCTGGGTGCAGTAGTGCAGTGACAGCTCCCTGCAACACCAACCTTCCAGGCTCAAGTGATTTTCCTGCCTCAGCCTCCCCAACTGCTGGGATTTACAGCATTAACCACCACACACAGTTTATCACCTCTTGGAGACTAGCTTTGAGTTTGGGCATTCAGTGAACTGTATTTTGGTTAATTCCCAAAGTTTCTCACTGTATATCTTTAATTTGCTAAAACTAAACGTGTTGTGAAATGCGTTACATTTCCTTAGCATTCATGGATTCCCTGTTAGTGGGGCAGAGATACAGAAGGGCAGAAGGCGTTCGGACATCATCAGGGTTGCAGTTGAGTGCTTGCCCCGAACACACTGGAGCTCTGGGCTCTGTGGCCCCACGGGGGTCCTCTGTCCACTGAGCGGGTCGGGTTACCTGGAAGATTTCTCCAGCCTCTGCGATTTTGCCCTTTTCAGGTTAACATCTCATCGTTGTCCTGGACAGCATCGCCTTTCGTTCACTGACCCACGAGTGAACAGTTGGTCAGTGGCCAGTGCTGCTTCCTTCAGCTGGGAGGTGGTGGTGTGATTACACTTCCGTGGAACTTGGTTCTTGGTGTATTAAAGGTTCAGTTGTATCTTGATTTTTAATCTGCACCTCCGAATTGGTCTTTTGATTGCAAAGAGATTGCTTGCTGGATTTGTTTCTGAATATTTCATGGATAACAGGAGAACCTCGCTTATCTGTGTGTTCATTTAATGTGTTTTTGCCGGGCATTTAAATGGGTGTGTTAGCCCTTAGCCCACTTTCTGTGTGTGGTGGATTCATTGAAATCATTTATATGAAGTCTCTCTTCTATTAAGGCCAGAGGACGTGGGGTGCTGTCTCCCTAAACTAGGGGGAAATGGCATTGTTCTGCTCTCCTCCCTGGGAACGCTGGTGTTTCCAGGTCTCTGGACTTGGCTCCCGCACTGGGAGAGTGGCTGTGGCTTCTGGAGCCCGTTTTGTGAGGGGCTGACTCCTTCACTTGCTTTATTTCCCACCGTGTTTGCTGCTTTATGACTCAGAGATGAGGGAGTTGGGCCCGGGGGCCTTGCCTGTGCCTGAAAGGCCCGATGCAGAAACTCCTCCTGGGAAGGATGTTCCTTGAGGGCAGCTTTTGGAGTCTTTTCCTACTTTTAACTGAGCAGTAGCTATTCACATGGTTCTATTCTGCTAGTGTGTTTCAAAATAATTGGTGTAGAGTTACGAAGATGTCTGAGACACCCATGATCGACTCCGGGCCAGTGACAGGCATTGTGCTCAGATGCCTTCAGACCACATTCAGACGCCAAAGATTCTTGCTTGGTTATTCTCAAATATATGAGAATCTTAAACGCGAGCCACGGTGTGGATTTTCTCTTGAGCCCCCATGACTTGGCTTTGTATTTTGGGGATGAATGACTTCATCAAGGGGAAGGAATTTGAGGAAGGAACCTCTGAGCCTGGGGGGGGGGTTGGGGAGGGGTGGGGGTGGGGGTTGGGGAGGGGCGGGGGGGGAGAGGTAAAAGGAGCTGTAGGGGGAGGAGCCAGGCTGGGGCGTCTCCCCATGATGCTCCCCACCCCTGGCACGAGGCCCCGGGGACTGACTGACTTTCCCACAGGAAATGTGTATGATTGCGTGTCTGTTTTGTGGGCGGGCCAGTTGGATTGAGGGAATGTCCCTGTCGTGATTCCTTATTGATTCGAAGGTTGAAAAGGTTTGTGCTCAATACAGGGATCTCTTGGTGCGATGGGAAATGTAATCGCAGCTGCCTTCGGGATGGGGAGAGCCCTCGAGGCCCCCAGTGGGGCACCCAGGGATCTCTTGGTGCGATGGGAAATGTAATCGCAGCTGCCTTCGGGATGGGGAGAGCCCTCGAGGCCCCCCAGTGGGGGCCGGTGCTGGCCTTAGCCTCCCTGGGTGGGCTGCACTCCGGGTGGGAAGGGAGGTCCTCGGTGGTGGCCGCTGCTGGCCTTCACCTCCCCGGGTGAGTGCTGCTCCGTCCCCGGCATTTCCGACTCCTTGCCTGGCACCTTCCTCGTTGGAAGCCGGGATCCATCAGCCTTGTCCACGTGTGTGCTGCAGACTAGTGCTGACTGCAGGTTCAGGAGTGGTCAGAGGAGGCCCTCGTGATGCGAAGCTAAACGTTTAATGATGGCGCTGCTGAGTGCATGAGCCGCGTCAGCCCAAGAGTCCGGGTAGGAGGGAACCGTGAGGTGGAGGGAAGACTGGACAGATGGGTGCTTTCTTCGGCCCCTGGGAGCACAGCCAGGTAAATGCTCAGACCTCCTGGTTTCTCCCGTATTTCCATAAATAGCAAGGGAAGGACTCGGGGCACCCAGGGACCTCATGGGTATAAGCTGTGTCCTCGCATGGCCCCAGCTGTGGCCAGTGACGTTTTCCTCTTTAACCTCAGGCTTATTTTGTATAAAAACACAAGGGACAGAAGTAGTTCAAGGGCCTCTAAAGACTTATGTAATTGTTAATAGGCCTACTTTTATGATTTCATATGTATTAAGAGCAAATCATAAAAAAACTCATTTCTGTTTGAAGAAATCTTTGCTGTTCTCATTTTTGTGGCAAGCGACATTGATTCTTTGCTTAGTGAGCGTTAGTGCCCTCCTGCCCAGCGCCGCTGCCTGGCGTGTCCTCGCACACGCCTCTGTCCGTTGGTCTCCGTTCACCTTTCCGCCTAGAATTGTAGGAGGGGCGCTGGGATCTTAGGGCTAGAAAGAAACTCTGAAGACCACTTTTAGGGGCGGCTTTTAGTCAGGGCTCTCCAGAGAGACAGCCAGCCGGGTGTGCATGTGTCTCCAGGGGGAGGCTTGCTGCAGGGGCTACAGAATCCAAGAAGCCCCAGGACCCGCAGCCTGCAAGCTAGAGTCCTGGGAGGGTGTGGCTTGAAGACTTGAGAAGCAGAGGGTGCAGATCCCAACCGGGTCCGAGGAGCTGAGGCCCAGGAGCACGGGCAGCAGAAGATGGATGTCACTGGCCCACAGCCAGACAGGTGGAGTGAGCCCAGTCTTCCCCGCCTTGCTGTTTTACTAGGGCCCTGGGTGGATAGGGTGGTGCCCCCCACACTGGCGAAGATGGGTCTCCACTCAGTCCAGAGGCAAACATGCATCTCACACAGAAATAATGCAGAACCAGCCATCTGGGCACCCCGGGCGCGCTCAAGTCGATGCGCAAAACCAACGCCGCGCATGGCCCTGACGTCTTCGTGTTCGCATCACTCCACGCACATTGCTCGGTCATCTCCTCGGTGAGCTTGTCAGCTCGTTGTGTGGTTCTGGGGGTCTTTGTTCCGGGTGGTGGTGGTGATGACAGGCTCCCCACCGCCCCAGCTCAGGTATGGAAGGTGATGCCACCAACCGCTCCTGATTTCTCAGACACTTGAGCGGGTGCTCTGTGCAGCCAGTTCCACCTGCAGCAGCATCTGTTCCCTATGCTGATTCCCTTCGGAGTGTGCGCCTCCCTTCTGTTGAGGGTGCAGCCTTCTTTCAGGGAAGAACTGTGTCCTGTTCACCTATATCTCCTGTGGTGTATCTCATGGCTGAATAAGTAGCTATAGGATACCTCGGTGGCTGAATGATAGGTTCATTGGAAGGAAAACTTTATACTTTTTTTTCTTTTTGGGATGGAGTTTCACACTCAATGCCCAGGCTGAAGTGCAATGGCATGATCTCGGTTCATTGCAACTCTCCCTCCCGGGTTCAAGTGATTCTCCTCCCTCAGCCTCCCAAGTAGTTGGGGTTACAGGCGTCTGCCACCATGCCTGGCTAATTTTCATATTTTCATTAGAGACGGGGTTTCACCATGTTGGCCAGGCTGGTCTTAAACTCTTGACCTCAGGTGATGCGCCCATCTCAGCCACCCAAGCGGCCATGAGCCACCGCACCCAGGAACTTAATACTTAATACCTTTTTAAAAATTTTTCAATCATAATAGGCTTGTTAAATGCTTACGTTAATGTTTATTTTTTAAAATGTTATCTGTGACCTTTCAGCTTTTCATAGCACTTCTCATGTGAACATTTAAAAAAGGCCCTTTAGTCGTGGGGGAGAAGTGGTTATCCCTTTCTGCAGAGGGAGATGGAGGAACAGGCCCTGGTGGGTCTGAGCACAGGCAGTCACCCCAGCCTGGGTGCTTGCTTAGTTCTGTTCTCCGTTCACCATAGCTGCTTCCACTCTCATTGTCAGCTTAAAAATAAACTTTTTCCTCTTTCTAATCAGAACACTTAGTTTGTTAACCATCGAGAATGATGGCTTTCAGGCCTCAGATATGAGACAAGTAGTACATGCAGCTGACCTTGAACAACATGGGTTTTGAGCTTCGAAGGATCACTTATGTTAAATTTTCTTTCCAACCAAACCCTTACTGAAAAAACCTGGCTTTTTGGAAGGCTGACGTTTCCTACATGTGGTTCCATAGCGTGGCCGCGGGGTCCTGTGGATACGTAATTTGGGGAAACTCGGGGCGTGTTCTGGAATCCATGTCCCTGTGTATACAGAGGGACAACTGCAGCTTTTTAAAAGTTTGTGTCCTGCCTTGTCCTAAACAGGCTCCAAGGTGGATGCAAAATTATTTCATTCTTTTGGTTTTCTCGGTGGGATATTGACGTTTATTCTTCAGTGTCTAAAATCCTGAGTGAACAGAGTTAGTACTTCAGGAACAAAGCCAGTCTGGAAACACATATTGAGATATCCACCTTTTCTTCATGGTTTCACAAAAGGCCATGATCATATTTTATTCAGTTGAACCGTAAGAAACTGCCAATATTTGCCGTTTTTGGCCTACAAAATGGCAAGTTCGTACGATATTACAAACAAAGGCTTCCTGGATGGGGAAAATAGGAATCGGTAAGAACCTGAAGTTGTCTGTCATGGCCTCTGAGTCACAGGTAAATAAACCTGCGTGAGGGGAAGTTGGCTGTACAGCATTTTCCTTCTGTTTTGAGACTGTCAGAAAAAGGTGAGTTCCATTGCGTTGGGTCCCTTTGCCTCACCTTTGCTGCAGAGGGGACTTGCCATTATACCTCTTGTTCCCAGTGCCCAGGAGGCTGATGCCACATAGAAGACCTGCAGGTCGGCGGATGTGAAACATGCATCGGACACGCTGTGCACCTTGGGACGTGTCTGAGAAGTGCATGCTTGTAGCAGATCTGAGGTGAGAGCGTGTTCCATCTCCTCTCCCTTCTCTGGCTTTACAGGCCTTTGAAGTTGGTCCTGGAAAGTGAAATTAGTTAACGCTGATTAGCTGCAGGTCAAAGTTGGGGCTGAAGAGACCCACACTGCAGTACGGGTGTGAAGCATTGGGCCTTCCCATCAGGCAGCAGGGACACAAGAAAGCCCCCCACATGCCCTCCAGTTCCCTTATGTTGAAATTTTTTGTACTCGGCCATGCCGGGTCATTTTGGGAAGTCAATGGGGGGTTCACATGGGGGTGTGCAGTATTCCTAGGTGTGAGAGTTGAATTTGTAGAAGCTGTGCAGATAGGAAAGGGCCTGACAGGTAGTACTGTTTACACGGAGCCGATTTAATGAGAGGTCTGTGCTCTGCCTGGGTCCGTGTCTGACCGGTGTCTCCCAGTCTGCAGCAGGACGTTGACGTGACTCGGCGCCATTGTCCCACTCTGTGTAGACGTCTGAGGATCTGTGCGCAGCTGCTCTGTGAGAATGAGTTGTGATAATGAACTGAGAAACAGTGAACAAACCCTGAATTGGTTAGCACTGGTTCCAAGGCCACTTCTGCCATGGTTGGAGTCATTCATAATAAAGTATGCTGGACTCCTATGCAGAGCTCTGAATTTCAGAGGCCCTTTAACTCGGCAGCTAACCAGCTGCTTCCTTCAGAAGACATTTGAGTCCCCTTTACCTGCCAGGGTGACCCTGGGAGTTTAAAGATGAGTGAGACAAGCCCTCCCTGTCTTATGGTCTTGTGGATTTTACTGTCCAGAGGGGAGACAGATGTGGATGGTGAAGGAGGCCCTATCAGAGGTCAGCGCACGTCAGTTTTATTTCTTCAGCACTTGCTGTGTTCAGGCGGTGCCCCGGGCCATGTGCAGAGCATCTGGGGACCCTGCCCATGGCATCCCAGGCACAGCTAGCATCTGTGCCATCTTCACACTTGGCCTGAGTTTTGGGGAAGTACCGAGGATGGCTTCTGCCTTTGCTGGAGACAGTTGGAAGTCAGGGCAGCCCTCCACAAGGAGATGATTGCCAGCTGATTCCTCAAGAAAAAGAGGTGGTCCCCACATGGGCAGAGCAGGGCAGCATGCACAGACCTGGGTGTGGGGTCTGGGGCATGTGCATCTGAGTGGGGTCTGCTGGGAGACAGCAGGGGTGAGGTATGAAGGCAGTTGGAATTTACAGGATAAATTATCACTAAGGCGATGCTGGGAAAACATAAAATTGGGACTCTCTGGGGTAAACGTGGACTTAGGGTGACCCTGGGTGTGGGTGTTTTCAGGCTCTGAAGGCAGAGATTTAGGAAATTGGGGCAGAGCTGAGCGCCAGATGAGGATGAAGACCACCCTTGGGATGTTGAATGAGAACCGAGGTGGAAACCCAGTGAATGTCCTGGGGTCAGTCCAGCAGGAAGGCAGCAAAGGAGACTGGTGTCCTCAAAAGCCCCGTGGGGCCTGCCTCGCAAAGTGCTGGGATTACAGGCATGAGCCGCTGCTCCCTGCTGATACTTTTAAAATTTCTAAGCTACTCTCTCTCATACCCACTCCCGTATTTTTTTTTTTAAACCAGGTTTATGCTATATTTTTTCCAAGGGAACCAAACGGTTTCCTGTTTGAAGTACAAATAACACCGTGTTTAAAAACCAAAAATGCCAATTTGCATAGAAGTTTCCAAATACCCAGTTGGTTTGAGCCTTGCATTGCAGTGTTGCTACCTGCTCTTAAATTTCTATGAGATGTACAGATAGCGAGGCAGGGACGGCTCGTACATCTTTAGGTTTCGATTCTACTAACTTGGGCTATATTTTCATTGATTTTGGCACACCTGTGGATGTGGCAAGCAATGCCAGGGTATTTATTTCGAAGCTTGTCCAAGAACAGTTGGGAAGATTTTCACATTTTTAGAATTTTCATAGTAATAGTTATAATTTACAAAGAATGTAAAATTGTGTAGTCATTATTTTGCTTTTTTCTAGATGTGCCCCGAAACAGGGTTGCTAACTATCATTCTATATCACAGGATTCAGAACAGTACCCTTTTGGAGCAGATGCCTGTAATCGAGGATTTCCGCCTAGTCAGTCCACTTTAAGCGTGTTTACAAGGTTTTCTTTATCCTAGTTGGCACCTGTGGCTATAGTTTGTTTTCACTGCTGAGGAATATTCCATGATGGAAACCGTAATTCATCTGTTTTTCATATCGGTGGACATTTGAATTATTTTGGGAGGGTGTGTATGTCTATTCAGCCTTCATTTTTTCAGGATTTTTTGTAGAAGATAATGTAACAGTGTAACATCCTCTGCTAGGGAGCCAATACGAACCCTGATTACAGCCACACAGACTCACATAGGCTCTCAGGCCTTGTTACCAACACACAGAACCATTTTCTTAAGTTGAAACACAGTAGCAGAACCTGAAGCCATGTGAACAGGTCCTCCGATCTTACACTTGGAATTCACTTTTTATTACTATGTCTGCTAATTGGGAAGCATATCAATTATACAGAAATCTGAGAATGTAAAATTATACATTTATAACAGAAAAAAAACCTTATTTAATACCCCAGAACACATGGCTATGTTTTTCCCTCATGCCCCACCACTGTTTTCTTTGCTTGAAATGGGAAATAACACTTGAAAGCGGTTTTCTAGCGACTGTTAGACTGGCATAGTTCTTCAGAGACAGAGGATGTAAAGCACATGGAGAATTTCTGTTTGTGGAATGTGATTTCCCGGTCGCCTCATTCAGGCTGCCACCGCCTTCCCCAATGGCCACCTGCACCGTGGGATGTCTGAGGAGGTCCCTGTTTCATCCTCTGGAAATTCTGAAAAGGAAGGAGAGGAGGGCGTGCAGGGTGTGGTGCATTTGTATTAGTCCTTCCAGCTTTTATTTGGAGTCTCCGCTACCTGGGTGGTTCCTGCCTTTATGTCCCTAGCTCGTGGCTTCGTCCTTGTGTCTAACTCACAGGCAGACAGATGGAAAGGGAAGTTGTATTCAGCCAACAGCTTGATCTTATTCTCAAGGCTTAAATCGACTGAGTATTTGGAGACTTCTGTGCAAATTGACATTTTTGGTTTTTAAACAAGGTGTCTTATTTGTACTTCAAATGGGTAACTGGTTCTCTTGGAAAAAATATAGGCATAAAGCTGGTTCTTTAAAAAAAAAAAAAAATGGGAGTGGGTGTGAGAGAGTGGCTTAGAAATTACACCAGTAATGGTCGGCAGTGAAGGCTTATGCCTGTAATTCCAGCACTTTTAGAGGAGGAGGCAGGTGGATCCCCTGAGGTTAAGGAGTTCAAGACCAGCCTGGTCAACATGGTGAAACCCCGTCTGTACTGAAAATATGAAAATTAGCTGGGCATGGTGGCAGGCACCTGTAATCCCAGCTACTTGGGAGGCTGAGGCAGGATAATCACTTGTACCCGGGAGGCAGAGGTTACAGTGAGCCGAGATCTCACCACTGCCCTCCACCCTGGGCGACAGAGCAGAAACTCCATCTCAAAATAGAAAAAAAAAAAGAAAAACAAAACAAAACCCGGTAATGGAAACCTGATTGCATCATCTGTGATGGAGATGGTGGATTATTTTATTTTTAGTGACAGGATGGATTGGATATGTTTGCAGTATTGATCTTGACAAGGGAAATGGTGAGAACCAAATGTGCCTCCCAGCTTGGGCCTCATCGTTGGCAGAACACCCTGGCGGGCAACAGACTGGAGACTCGGAGACCAAGGGGAGAATTCTCACGGCTTGACGCTGGTGCAGTCTGTGCTTCTGGACTCCTGCTGGAGGGAGCGGCCCCTTTGCCTTGCAGGCTTTGGTGCAGTGGAGACCTTAGGACCTGCCCCTCCTGGCACACCTGTGGGTGTGGCGAGCAGTGCCAGGGCTGAGGCACCCTCTGCCAAAGTGAGGGTTTGCCCATTTTCAGGTCAGATTTCCCTTGGGTCCGGGCCTCTAGGAGTGGGGGTCATTCGAAGGGGGCATGAGCACGGTGAACGCGCATGGGCCTCTTCCTCTTTCCTCAGCTCCTGGGCTGTATGTGAAGAGCTGCCCAGCGGAATCACCCTCCTGCCTGGTGTTTCATTCACCAGAAATCGTTCTCACTGTGGACTCTAGAGTGAGAATGGAACGTGCTGTTGCTGGATGCCACACACAGCATCAGGAGCCTAGTTGGGGATTCTATGATCTTACCCCACACCTTAAAAGTAAAGACTACAGTTTTCAGGCCTGTGAGCCCAAGCCAAGCCATCGCATCCCCTGTGACTTGCACATATATGCGCCCAGATGGCCTGAAGTAACTGAAGAATCACAGAAGTGCAAATGCCCTGCCTGGACTTAACTGATAACATTCTACCAGAAATAAGTGAAAATGGCCGGTCCTTGCCTTAAGCGATGATTTTTTTCTTTGTGAAATTCCTTTTTCTGGCTCATCCTGGCTCAAAAAGCTCCCCCACTGAGCACCTCGGGACCCCCACTCCTGCCCGCCAGAGAACAACCCCCCTTTGACTGTAATATTCCTTTACCTATCCAAATCCTATAAAACGGCCCCACACTTACCTCCCTTTGCTGACTCTTTTTGGACTCAGCCCACCACCCAGGTGAAATAAGCATCCATGTTGCACTCACAAAGCCTGTTTGGTGGTCTCTTCACACGGATGTGCATGACAATAGTTAAGGGGATACTGAAGTCTTTGGCAGCTCCAAGAGCTTTTTCAGTTTGTGTCGGGCCATTTTAGGCAGAAGGAAATGCTTGCTTAGAGAATCTTACAGAAATGTTTGGTGCAGTGCCATTCACCCGTGGAATAAATGTGTAACTTTCCATGGCGGCCCTCTGGAAAGAGATGCACTTTGAGTGCACCCTGGCCTGCTCGCTACAAGAATCAGCCGTGTCACCCCACTTTCCGTGGGTCTGCAGGTGTGCGTGGTTCATTGCCCTGCACTGTGGCCATGGAAGGGAAGATGATCTGGAATGCGGGCTACAGTTATCGGTGCGGGTTGATGTGTGCTGCTTTCTACAGGGGAGAACATTTCTGTTTAATACATTTGAGTCTCATTCAATAGTGTTTCTGGCTTCCTTCTGGTTTTAATCTGCTTTCTAGCACTAGGCAAGTGAAGGCATGGAAAGTAAAAACCCATCGAACTTGTAGAGACATGGTGTTGTGTAGGAGCAGACTGTAGCCTCTGGCTCTGTTTAAAGATTGTAGTAAACCTCTTACCTGGCATGGTCAGGGTGTAAATTATCTTGTTTAACCGAAATGTGTATGAGTCAAAGTTGGCGCCTGCATTGTTGATGAAATACCAGATTTTAAGGGAACATGTCAATGTGCTGTAAGATACCAACAAAGTTCCTCACTGAGGTTCGGCGCGGGTTCGGAGGAGCTGGGCCTTAGGTCACCAGGGTCGTCTCTGGGAGCAGATGCTCAGTGTGGGCATTAGTCACTTAGCCTTTCCAGAGCTGAGGAACAGCTCTCCTGTGGTGGTTTTTGGAACCTGTATTTAGAGTCAGTTTGTCCCACTTGACTCGAAGTTGCTGCACAATTTCAGACCTTTGCCTCTACCGTGAGCTCGTTTTCTTGCCCCTGATAACTGCCTCGGTTGCCCCGGCCTGACATTCAAGCCTCGTCGTTCATGGACACAGGCTCCATGGTGGGGCAAAGGCCGCGACTCCGGCTTGCACAGTTCCGTGCCTCTCACCATGGTTTATCACATCACTCCCAGGCTCTCCCGTTTAGAAGAAGAGTGTCCCATTCCTGCAGGCCCTGTGTGGTGTGGAAACCACCCCTACCTACCTTTCTCCTGTTTGAACTGTACTGTGAAGTTATTTCTGTTCTAGTCAACCATCAGAATTTAAGGAACAGTGATTTATGTAACTTATCACACACTTCTCAGCAGTTCTTTATGAATTTCATTCTGTTGTGAAATGAATGCAGTTTTCACGGCTATGCTGGTCTCACATTGAGGCCCTTGAAATGAATTGCCTTCCCCATTGTGTGTTAAGGTTGTGCCTGGGAGCTGTTGAGTCCTCACCTCTGCTTAGGGCCGTGGCTTTGCTTTCCTGACAACAGGAAGAATCTTATTTAGAGCATTTCTAATGTGGTTTTTGCTTCCAGACAGAATTCCTTTTTTTCACAGAGACAGCCACTAAAGTCATAAATTATGCTCAGCATGGACACACAGGTCAGCTGACAGAGTGGAGTCCAGAACAGATCCAACTGCAAAAGCAGTTCAGTGGAATTTGAGTCTTTTCAACAAATGGTGCTGGAATTATGGGACAGCTGTATGCAAGAGTGAAAACAGGGAGAAATTTCTGTATGAAAATTAAGGTGGACCATAGCCCTGAATGTAAAAGACCAAACTACAAAACCTGTAGAAGAAACGGAAATTGTCGAGACCTAGGGTGAGAGCTCTTAGCCATACCATGATCCATAATCAAGGAAGAAAACAAGCAGGTAAGACTCACCAAAATTAATCTTCTAATATAAAAGACACCCCTAGGGAACTGAATAGACGCATTTTCGATAGATGGGGAGAAGATGTCTATGAACCATGCAGCTGGCAAAGGACTCGTATCCAGAATGCACAGGACTCCCACGGCTCATGATAGAGAACAAACCACCTGACTTAAAAGCAGAAGAGACCTGAACAGATGCTTCGCTGAGAAGGACGGGAGGATGGCCCGAAAACATCTGAAATGACCTTCAACGTGACTGGTTGCACCGAGATGTGCTCCGAAGCCGCAGTGAATTTGTTCACACCCCTGCTGGAGCGCCTGACTAAGGTCTTCCGACAGCCCCAGGTGCTGGTGAGGACAGGCAGTTGGGACTCCTGTGCGATGCTGGGGTTCAGCACGGTGCAGACAGCTTCGCGGTTTCTTACAAAGCTGAACTCACACAAAAGTGGGACCCAGTGACCTTAATCCTGGGTATTTACCCTAGAGAAACAGAAGCTGATGTTTAAGAAAAACTGTGCCCAGATGTTAATAATGCTGTCTATAGTTGCCCAAAACATGTTACAATGTGCCACAGCCATACGTGGAATAATAAATACCCAGCAGCCCCGAGGCCTGGCTGTTGATCACAGGACACCCTGGGTGCACCTCCAAGCACGATGCCCAGGAAATCGTGATTTTGCGAGTGTTTTGCAACAACACTCGCAAAAGACAGACCCAGGGGATGGGAGAACACAGAGAGGTTGGTTGCTGGGAATGGGAGGGTATGCTTATGAGGCCCCGTGAGTGGGTTTGGGGCTGTTGGACTGTTCTGCTTGTGTGATGATGATTATGGGAATATTTTTGCCGAAATTCACAGAACTGAACACTGTCCACTTTACAGTAATTTTTAAAAAGTGGTAATATGCTCATTTTCGGTACTGTTTTTAATGGAAGATGGAGTTTGCAGATGATTTGTCAGGGCAAGCCTGTCTCAAGAGTTTGTAGATGATTCGTTAGGGGCCTCTCTCAGGGCCATTGGGTTGGGTTGGGTTGGCTTGGGATGGGTTGGGTTGGAAAAGCCTTCCCTGTTGTGGGCAGTAGTATGGGGTATGGAAAGGATATTGCCAAGGAAACACGTAGAATCCTTTGAGGAAGCATGTGTATTTCTAACTTGCTATAAGATAGAATTGGAATTTGTAGTAGTTTTGTTTTCTAGAGTCTTGGTAGAATAGGGAAGACAGTGTAAAAAAGCTAATTTGGAAATGAAGAATTTTAAAGATTTTCAACAACAATAGCTCTAGGAAGTCACCCTGAAAATGTGTTTAAAGATGTTCACTAGCAGTAGCTCTAGGAAGAGTCACCCTGGAGTTGCTTCTTGAGCATTGGTTTCCTGGCTGTATCTTCCAACTTTCATTTGTAAGTTTTGCTGTGAGTTAGGGATGTGTGGGAATAGCCATTCCCGGGTGTTGGGTAGGAGTTGCCCTGCAGGGGGGTGCATGTGCCCTGAGGCCTGAGGCACTGTTTCAACCTAGCTTGGAACATGGGGACTCTTGTCAGTGGCTGGAGTAAGAGTACCAGCTTGGCAGGCTGAGGGAGCCCCGGGGTGGTCTGGGCACTGTCCTCCCTGCCTGCAGAATGGCAGCTGGAGGAGCTCGAAGGCTGCCTGCCTCGTGGCTGTCAGCGCAGCAGCCCCTCCTGGCCCTGGAGCAATCTTTGGGTCCATGATTCTCTGCGCCGGGACTTGCCTCCTGGGACCTCCGCCACTGTCCTGAGGGCCCCGGTGCCACTTTCCCGGTGGGACCCAAGCCTCAGGCAGCTGAGACCCCAGATTCGGTTGCTTTCCCTGCCGTCTCATTGCAGCACGAGTGCTCACCTCACTCAATGTAGAGCCTCAAGTTCCTTCAAGATCCCCAGAGATGGAATCTCCCAATTTAACAAGAGAGTTGGTGACAAGATTTGAGCGGCACTGATTTAACTCAGCTTCCAGAGTTTAAGTTCCCAAGACACAGTCCTGCTCCTTCCCTGGCCTCATCCTGCGTGGCTGGTGTGGATGCGGGGTTTCTGGAGGGTGGGGCTGAGGCAGGTCAGCAGCAAGGGGGATGGCTCATTATTGATCGCTCAATGCCTTGAGGATAACTAGGATTAATGACCTTTATAGGGCTGTAGGTTTGGGGTGTGTGTGTGTGTGTATATATATATGTATGTATATGTATATGTATATATGTATATGTATATATATGTTTATGTATATATGTATATGTGTATATATATGTATATATTTAGCGAGGTGAACACGGTTATCACTGCAATTTTTCTGACATGAAACTTGGAGAGCAGAGGGTTTAGGAAACTCCTGAAGCCACACTGTCAGTGGGACCCGGGCGGTCTGGCCTTAGACCCTGCACTGTTTGCCCCTCGCCACGCTGTCAGCAGACCCGGGTGGTCTGGCCTTAGAACTCACGCTAGTCGCCCCTCCCTGCCACGTTGTGGGGTTTTTCCTGCTTCTAAGCAGCGTTTGATAGCTTGGGAAACAAGACCAAGACTTACTATGAGTGGATATGCTATTATCTGAGATCTAGAACGTTTCCTGGACCTGGCGTTGCCGATGTCACGTAAGGGGAGGTAAAAACATTTTCATTGTGGTCATTGGGGCTCCTGAAATGGTGTTTTTCCCATGAAAATTGACTCATAAAAATCTGTTAACTCAATATTATGTGAACAGGAAGAAGTGTGTCGGGCTCTAGTTAAATGTCTCAGAGCCACAGAAGTAAATGAGGGCACTTTCTAAGCACAGCCTCCTGGAGGAGGCCAAGGACGTTTGCCTGGAGGATTTGCCATGAAGCAGGACTAGGGCAGGGCTGGTCTCTGCCATGATGTAGGCTAGTTGAAGTAGTTGAGGGGTGGTGGTGTGAAGCTGGTGGTCCCCGAAGAAGCCCCTAGCAAGGCCGGTTGCGGTGGGATGAAAAACTGCCATTCAGTGGCTGTAATCCTGGCTTCACAGGTCTGACATACAATCCTGCACTTGGATACTTGGATCCCAGCCAGGTCAGATGGCCCTGAAAGGACATTCAGACTGTGACGGCTGCACCCATTCTCAGCATCTGCAGGGTCTCCTATGCATGTGTGTATTTCCATTTTCGTTCAGTGCAATTTCTCCCAGTGAAGTCGTGAGAAATAGAAGGAAACGTGGAATGAAGATGTGATTGAGGAAAGTGTGGTGTGGTCTTCGACCTTATTTTGCCTTAGTTGGTGCTCAAGAACTCCACCTGACCTCAGAACTGAGCGTTTCTGTCAGGAAGTCCTGCCTTTTATCCTACCTCGAGGCCTGTTGAGAACACTCCAAGAAGCTTCATTAACAAATTGCCTTTTCCTTTTACAGCAGTTGGATATATTTGCAGCAAAACAAAGGAATAACCCCCCAATATGGTGATTAAATGCATTTAAGTATAGAAGACATTCAGTCTTTAAGGGCCTGGGATTTTAAAGATCTTTGGGTCATGTAACTAGTGGTGTTGGTGATTAAAATCTCCTGACAGCTTTGTTCTGCCACGTTCCTCAGTTTTAAATGATGATCTTCCTGGTGTTGTGCCTTGAAGAGGGGTTTGTGTCAGTAGAGAGCAGAGTGGTGGTTCCCAGAGCCTGGGAAAGGACAGAGATGAGGCCCTGGAAGGACGCTGGTCTTCCTGGTTTAGGGGTTTGGGGCTCAGCCACCTTCCTGTGTCCGTGTAAATTATACCCAGGATCATTTTCACTCGCCCCACTTTAGTTGAGCATTGGAGCTTCAGGATGTGTGTGCCCACGTCACCTGGGCCGTGATCCTGGGGTTCGGTGAGACTGATTCCCGGGTTTATAGAATTACTCTGGGATTATTAAAAACAGAAGCACTTGAGGCATTCATAATGCTATTTCCTGAATATAATTTATGTTCAGTTCTTCAGAAACATTTATCTGAGGAAGCATCTATAATTTTTGTTTTCTGCCACTCAGTGCTAGAAAGAATTGTGCAACACTCAAGTGAGTGGCATTATTCCCCTCCCTCCACCATGCAAGCCAGATTAAAGGTCCCTGTGGTTCCCCTCAATCTTCTGTCTGCAGGGCGCCTGGCATGGCAGTGTGCTGCCTTCCGTCTTCTTTCTGGGGAGAATTAGTCGTGTTTGTGTGTGCCGCTCAGCTCAGCCTGGTGCGGTTGTGTGGGTGAGGAGCTTGGATGCTAGGTGACCCTCCCAGGCCTGCCTCCCACCTCCCTAGGCCTTGTTCTAAACTGACAGATAACCAGTGTGTTTTGGAAGAGGACAGCAGCAGGGCAGGAGAGAGTTTATTCAGACTTTCTCCTTGCACTGATGTTTGAGCCTTCATTCAGCCTGGGCCCTTCTACAGAGCTGCCTTTGTGTGTTGCAAACCATTCCCTCCCAGTAACCGTGCTTTCAGAGGTTTGGAAATGTGACTTAACTCATCTTCAATTTAAAGCGTACTATTAAATTTTAGTGTTGAAACTGATGTATTTTATGGCCTTTATTTGATTTCTCTTGATTTTTTTTCCCCATATGAGACATGGCATCTTAAGGGAGACAGCCTGGTGTTGGCCCCCTTTCCTAAGGATGGAAGTGAATTCTGAAAGCCCTTCATGTAGGCAGCGAAATAATCAGGGAACCGTTATTATAGCTACGCCTGTCCATGTAAAGCAAGCACGACTCATAAGCAGAAAAAAATGCAGCCCGGGGGCAAGGTGAGCCCTAATGCTGCCTGTGGAACAGAAGTGCAAGCGCAGGTGGTTGAGTTAACCTCAAAGCCCAGCCTGCGCCCCCCTCACATCCCTCTGCATCTACAGGGGCACAGGCCATGCTGCCATCCCTCACTCAGTGCCAGGGCTGGTGCATCAGGAACAGGGGGTATTGTCCGCCCCTTGCTCGGTGCCAGGGATGATCTGTCAGAATCCCTCGTGCTCAACTGGTCCTCACATCTTCATCACCAGCCTCCTGCTGGTAACGGGCTTGTTATTACCTTGGTGTGGGTAATAACATACCCATACCAACGTATGTAATAACACACCCATACCAAGGTGTTGTGGGGTGGTGCTCAGTCCTCCGAGGGAGGGAATCGGCCCTTAGCCGATTCACATTCAACAGGACCGGGGAAATGGGTTCTTGTTCCATGTCCTGAATCCCAAGAAGCCCTTGTCCTGGACCCTGTAATGTTCGGGGTCTTCCTGAGAAATGCTGGTGCCACTGGAGCACAGCCCGGCCCCCTCCAGTTTCTCCACTTTGTAACTGCACTTGTGTTCAGCAGGTCTTCCAGGACTTAGACGCTGCTTGGTGTGAGCCAGGTTTTGTGTGGAAAGAGGACAGGTCCGAGCCGGCAAACAACCAGCCCAGGACCATCTTTTATGCTTCCAGATTCTGTCCAAAAACTTACCCGTGGACATTGAGGCTGATGCATTTTTGCTCCAAGACGTCTATGAACTCAGCTGGAGGGATGGAAAGGATGCGTGGAGCCTCTTCACTCCTGGCCTGGGCTTAGACCTGCTGTGCAGCCTCTCAGTGGCACCAGGGCCCCCTTGTGTCACAGCGGCCTCGGGTTGGTGGCACTTCCCGAGGATGTCCCAGGCTTCATGATGTCCAGGCTCCCCGGCATGATGGCCTCAGGTGGGTGGCACTGCTCTGACAGATGTCCCAGGCTTCATGGTGATAGGGCCTCCTTGTACCATGGCGGCCTCGGGATGGTGGCACTGCCCCAGGGTGTCCCAGGCTCCAAGGCCAGTGTTCCGTCCCGTGAAGGGAAGTTGTACTGTAAGTTCTAGTCTCGGAAGGTGCCTGGGGTCCTATTCTAGAGAGCGGTCCTACACTCACCATAAATCAAGCCGGGGAGGCCCTGCCAGAATTTGCAGCTGTGTTTCAAGTCGTTCCACAAGGCCTCTTTTATTTTGGCCGAGTCAGCTATATAATTCTTTTTCTCTTTGGTTTTTTTGAGACAGGCAAAAAAAAAGAAACCTTTTTGCTGCCCAGGCAGTGGTGTGAGCACAGCTTACTACAGCCTCAAACTCCCAGGCTCAAGCGATCCCCCTGCCTCAGTCTCCTGAGTAGCCAGGACCCACAGGCATATGTCCCACATGTCCCCATGCCTGCCTGACTTTTGTATTTTTTGTAGAGATGGAATTTTGCAATGTTGCCCAGGCTGGACTTGAACTCCTAGACTTAAGCAGTCCAGCTGCCTCAGCCTCCCAAAGTACTGAGATCACAGGCATGAGCCACCGTGCCTGGCCAAGTGTGATTCTAATTTCAAAATTAAGAGGATCCCCAGCCAGTTAATTACGTCTCTACTGGAACATGCTTATAGTACATCAGGAAAAATCATCCAGAACTTGGAAAAGGGGCTGGACACACACAGCCCTTCGAGGTTGTCTGATAATCCCCTGGGGTCTTTAACCATCTGGAGGGATGTACCGTGTCAGACTCACTGTTGTCGACGGGCTGAAGCCCAGGTTTCATGAGGTTATGTGTCTGCTTGTAGTACTTTCTCTGGCAGAGATGCGAGTGACTTCTGCTGACTGGGAGGCTCAACTTAGAGACTTCATGGCCTGAGGGACGGCAGCCTGTTTGAGCTGATTGAGCAATCTCGGGCTACCCTTATTTTCTGAAATGCCTATGAGTGACTTCTCACACGGTCTTTGAAGCGGCTTCATGACCGCGCTCCTAGGTAATGATTGAATGCTTTTTTTGACCCCTCGTCCCCTTTCTTTGGGGGCGTTTCCAGTCTCAGTTCCCATGTGTTCTGCTTCTACGGGAATTTCTGAAGCTGCTGAGTGTAGAAAGCACTGAGGAGGCTGTGCTCCCACCCCTGTGAGCCTTCCAGGCATCATCCTCTCCCCTTGGCGAGGCGGCGTCCATGGCACACCGAGGAGGCTGTGCTCCTGTCCCCCGTGAGCTTTCCAGATGTCCTCGTCTCCCCTCCAGGAGGACAGGAGGAACCTTTCAAACCCTTCTTAAACGTGTTTTCATGTCTTTGTTTTAACAGATTTCTTTGCATCTTCTCCGTTATCCAGAAGTGAGGGTGAACGCTGAGTTATTCACGGGAGTCAAGAAACCACACGCAGCCCAAAGTGACGTTTGTTTCCCTGAAATGATTTGTGTGTGTTCACCTTAAAATGCAGCTCAGTAAAACAGGTGGTTTTTTTTTTTTTTTTTTTTTTTTTTTTTTTTTTTTTGAGGCGGAGTCTCTCTCTGTCGCCTGGGCCGGAGTGCAGTGGCCGGAGCTCAGCTCACTGCAAGCTCTGCCTCCCGGATTTACGCCATTCTCCTGCCTCAGCCCCTGGAGTAGCTGGGACTACAGGCGCCTGCCACCTCGCCCGGCTAGTTTTTGTATTTTTAGTAGAGACGAGTTTTCACCGTGTTAGCCAGGATGGTCTCAATCTCCTGACCTCGTGATCCGCCCATCTCGGCCTCCCAAAGTGCTGGGATTACAGGCCTGAGCCACCGCGCCCGGTCCCAAAACAGGTGTGTTTTGAGGAATGACTTTAAATTACCCAGGTAAAAATGTGACAATTAAATTTCATCGTCTGTGCGGGTGTCCACAGCCCCCTTCTGTGACTGCGTGTGAGTTTGTGACTTGTGGTTATTTTTGAAGAAAGAAAATCTGTTGCTGAGGACTTCAGAGGGTGTGCTGGGATTGTGTAGGGTGGACATCGGGGGCTTCAGTGTGTGGCTTCCTTGAAGAGGTTTAAATTAAGGCTGAGAGTCCCTACTCCAAAATGCTCTGAAACCTGAAACATTCCGAGCTTCCTCATGACACTCGAAGGAAGTGCTCTTCGGAGCACTTTGGATTTCTGGCTGGGGATGCTCAACTGGAAAGTGAAATATTGCAAGACCCTTCTGTCCCCAGGAGCTTGGATAAGGTCATGGAGGGGGACCTGCGCCGGGTGACCCTGGAGTGTGAGGCAGCCTGGGCTCACTGGACTGGTTTTTGTAGGAGTCACAGAAGGGAAAGAGGGTCAAAGTGGTCATGCCTGGCTCCTGAGAAGGCTGGGCCAGAAGGAAGTGTGCGCGGAGGGCAGCAGTTGAGTCCCCAGCGTCCGGGGCTCCTGTCCCTGGCGGAGTTGAGAGCCTCCTCTAGTTGTGGCCTCTCCCCTGTCAGCAGCTGAGGCAGCAGCAGCAGCCTCTCCCCTGTCCCTGAGGCCTGAAGGGAGAGGGGGCTGAGGAGAGGAGGAAGAATAGGCCTGCTTCTGGAGAGGGCCAGCATCGGCCTGTGCTAGCCTCGTGTGTTACTCCTGCGTCCAGGGTGCACGGCCGTGCCTCGTGGTGTAGCGGTTCCCGGAATGCACAGCGCCCTTGTCTGCAGTAACGGCTTTGTCTTGACCCTTGGAGGCAAGTTACCTGTTTCCCCAGTGAAAAGAGGTAGAAAATCTTATAGAAATGCATTTGCTCTGATGTCTATTTTCTGATAAGACATGGTCGCTTAGGCGAAATCTTTGGGAGGTCAAGGCAGGAGGATCACTTGAGGCCAAGGGGTTCAAGAGCAGCCTGAACAACATAGCAAGATCCCATCTGTATAACAGAAAAGTTAGCTGAGTGTGGTGCGTGCCTGTGGGCCCTGCTACTCTGGAGGCTGAGGTGGGAAGATCACTTAAGGCTGCAGTGAGCTGCGATTGCTCCACTGTCCTCCAGTCTTGGTGGCAGAGCCAAGACCCTGTCTCAGAAAGAAAAGTAAAAAAAAAAGTCCAGAAATGTCATTTTCTTTTTAAATCATCCCAAAAGAAAAATCCGTTTTTTCTAAGAATGTAAAGGGAAACTGATACTATTCTTTCCTTGCATTGTTTCTCCTTTTCAAATATTTACAGTAGTCCGTCCACGTCGTCTCTCATCTCATTACAAAGCAGCAGGTGTCTTTGAGGTTAGTGGTGTTTCTCTGTGTCTCACCTTGGAGAACAGCCAGAATGAAACCTCTTACCACGATCGTGCGCATCGTTTGTAGTACCAATTAAAATCCTCTCCAGAGACGCCTGTGCTGCTTATGATAGCAGAACTTTGGTTGTGCTGAAATGTGCATTCAGCTAATGGTTCTAAGTTCATATCTGAGATGATGCTGTATAATTCATGAAGCATATGGGATCAGTAATGATTGAAGATAATATTGGCTGATGTCATTTAGAGGATATTTTTCACTTCAAGTTAAAGCTTCCTTCACGATAGTCATTTTGGGATTCATTTAACTATGTGCTTTATTTTATAGCTCAAATTTTCATTAGTCATTTCATAACATAGGATTTTGAAAGCAGATTTGGCAAATCTTTCTAACAAAATGTTTGCTTATGACGTCCCAAGGAACAGCAGTCAGAATTACTGTTAACTGTGGTACATTTTAAGGCTGATGATAGAAGTCACCTGAACGGTAAGGGTTGCTTTGTGAGGCAGATGGGGTTTGAACCCCGACCCTCCTGATACACCAGCCCTGACCCTGGCCTTCTCTCCTCCACTGGGAGATGAGAAGGGTGCCAGCATCCACCTCACAGGCTGTCCTGAGAGCCCGGGACTAAGGGCTTGTGTTCCTCTTGCAGGTGACGCAAATGTGGGGGCTTGATGATATACACACTGCAGGCTGCCAGTGTCGGGGTAATCCAGTTTTATTCATAAAGATGGGATTTGCTTTGCTCACCTGCTGACCAGGTGCGGTGCTGCTGTTGTAGCAGCTGTGTGGATCCTCTTGGGTGGTCCTCAGGTGGACAAGGAGTCACCGATTCGGATTCCCAGGTTAGATGTGAGGGGACCATGGACCTCATGTGTTCAGAGGGGAGAAGTAAAAAGCTTCCCTTGTAATTCCAGGACTCTCTATCCCAGGAATGCCAAACCACTGGCTTTCACCTGATGCTGTCGTAGGTGACACTGTACGGAAATGAGGACTCATGTTCTGCATACCTGTGCCCAGTACCCATCTCCCTCCAGGGCCGTGGCTGAGCCCTCCTGATTTCACTGGGTTGCCAGCCTGGGGATCTGTAAGCACAGTGACATCTCCGGTCTCAGTCCCCGCTCCCTGTGGGGACAGGAGGTGGCTTCAGGAGGCTGGTGATGAATGCCTGAATGAAGGCGACTTGTGACTGCAGTTCTGTCTAAGGGCCTCCCCGGGTGTTAGATGTCAGTAAATGACACCTGTGTGTGGATCTCATGCGATGAGAGAAACAGTGGGGGAAACCAAAGCCTTGTGGAGTCTGCAGGTTCTGGACTGGGGGGTGTGTGTACCTGTGTACTTGGTGAGGGGTGTGATGTCTGGAATGAGTGTGCAGGTGTGTCACGTTTGTGCGTGTGTGGTGAGTGTATTTAGCAGGTGTGGGCGCAGTGAGCATGTTCATGTATGTTGTATGTATTTGAGGGTGTGTGTGGAGTGTGTACACGCATCATATTTGGTGAGTGTATTTGAGGGTGTGTATGGAGTGCATACATACGTTTCCGTGTATAGTATCGGGTGAAGGGGTGGCATGTGTGAAGTAAGCATGCACACGTGTATGCTGTGTGTGGGGTTTCTACCTGGTCCTCCCCTGAGCCTGCTCCTGGGCCCTGCTGACCTGGCAGCTGTACAGTTTGATGTGTCTTTGATTCCAGAAGATTCTGGAACCAAATTCCGAAGCTGTGATCACAAACTTGCAGCCCTGGAGGACGCTGACCCGTGGAGCCGGCTTGAGGGTCTCTGTGCTGGTCTCTCCCTGGGCTCTGTCCACAGAAGGGCATGTCTGATGATTGAGCTGTGCGGATCTGTGGCTCCCCAGCCTTGAATCCACCCTCGGTTCTGTTCCCCCTCTGTTTTTCTTGCTGAGGGGCTCCGGGAAGTGGTGCCTGGGATGGCGTTTTCACCCTGGGGTTGCTTCGCCAGCTGCCCAGGTGCTGGCTGCCTGAGGCCTGCTGCCGTCCTGGGTGGACAGGGCTGTCGCGGGGACATCCCTGAGCACTTGTGGGAAGGCAGGGTTAGGAATTGCCAGAGGTGAGTGGCTTCCTCCTACACTTGATTTTCTGGAGAGTTCTGGGTCTCCTATTTTTCCCTAAGGGAAGTTAGAATCTGAGTTTCTCTTGAGGGGAACGTCTTTGCAGCGTCTGTTGTTAGAATGTTCTCCAGGTGTGGAATACCCGGGGCCGTATGTGTTTGGGAACATCCGTGTCCTGAGCGAATTCAGTAGGGAATGGAGAGAGGCCTCCTATCAGCTTGGCCTCTGTTTCCAGCTTGTTGAGGGTTGAGGGTTGCTGGTATCCCAGGGAGAGTTAAACACTGGGCGGTGTGGGATGGGAACGTTTGCTCTGACAAGGTCAGTGGGAAAGCATCTAAACAAACGTTGCTGTTCTCCAGGCTCCTCAGGGTTGAGCTTGTTTTGTGGTATTGAGGGAAAGCTACCCTCGTTCCTGTTCCTCACCATTTGAAAGGTGTCCAGGACACGTTCCTCTGGAGAGGTGATGCGCGTGAGTGGGGGTCAGGTTGTAAGCTCCGAGGTTATTTGGGACCTGTCAACTGATTTCCTGAACACACAGGTGCTTGGTAAAGGTGTTCCTGATTAGCTAAAATATTTCAACAGGACGTGATAGCTGGTGGTTGTGTAAAGACTATCACAATTTTCCTGATACTTTTTAAATACCTGTTGAATAAGGGAGGATTCACATGTTTTTATTTTCCTGTCTGCATACTTGATATTTTATTTATTGTTTTTTCTGAGGGTGTGCAGCTAACAGGATTTAGAAGCAGTCCCAGCCCTGGGGAGACTTCAGGACTGCCTCAGTCAGTGCTGAAGGGAGGCAGGGATTTGGGGCTACCTCCTCCATAGGACGGACACCAAGGGCCAGAGGTCAGCAATCTCAGTGAGGTCACAAAGACGGGCACACCAAGCACCCTGGCCCCTGTGCCTCTCCTTCACGTTGGTCTCTGCTCAAAGCTGCTCTCCTGGGTTATCACGGGTGATCTTTAGGCACGTGCTTGCTTCTTGCAGAAGTGGTGTCTGGCTGTGGTCAGTGTGGGCCCTCAGGACTTCCATGTTTCTGGCTCACATCAATATTGGGCAGTGGTGTATGTTTGTTTTGGAGTGGTAGATCAGGTGGATTTTGGCTTTGCGAACTCATTTAATACCTGTTCTAGGCGCAGGGACCCTCTTGTAAGCCGCATGTTCTCCTAGGTTCTGGGGACCTATCATAAGCCGCGTGTTCTCCTAGGCGCTGGGACCCTATCATAAGCTGTGTGTTCTCCTAGGCGCTAGGACCCTATCATAAGCTGTGTGTTCTCCTAGGCACTGGGGACCCTATTGTAAACTGCAGGTGAGGGATCTCAGAGGTGCTCCTTATGAGGATCCGATGCCTGACCTGAGGTGGAACAGTTGCAATTCGAACCCCCCCCCCAGAAAAATTGTCTTCCACGAAACCCATCCCTGGTGCCAAAAAGGCTGGGGGACAGCTGGCCTAACAGATGCTAAGATGTCAGTAGATTTTTGAACTCGGGCCTCAGTTGAAGAGGATTAGATTTTGAAAGGTGGGGATTGAAGGCTTCTAAAGGGCAGGTTTTCATCTCCAGTGGGGCCTGGGCAGAACTGGGTAGAACTGACCCAGATGCTGACAAATAGTCAGGCTGGCTCACTGCCTGTGTCCTGTGTGTGCAGCCTTGCTGTTTGTTCAATTGTCTGGTGGTGGTGTGGATTCCATCCACAGCCTCAGAGTAGTGGAACCCATTACTTCCAGGCTGACCTTATATAACTTTATCAAAAAGACATGAAAATTATTTAGTAGAAATCTTCCAGATACCTGTATCCTTTCTTTTCCCAGAGGCTTTTCAGTATTGCAACTTAAAAATCTTCAAAAATAACTTGAAAGGAAAACCTCTAAGTACACTTTTGATGAGCACCCTTGATAGCTTTAATATGTGAAGTAAATTTCCTTGACTTTTGTATTGCTAGAAACTCGTTCTTGTTTGCAGAAGACTTGGTATTTTGTCAACAGTGGCCACTGTTCGGTGACCATCATACATGCCGTGTCTCATTTAGAAAGTTGGATGTGGATGTATTAACTTTTCAGACATACAAACACTTGGGCTGTTTGATTTTGGTTTTGATTTTTTGTTTTTTTTCCCCCCCAGCTGAATTCAAAAAAGGGAAACAAGCAGACAGAGTAAGTACCCGAAAGTGTCTAAGTGGCTGGCTGGGGGATCCTACTATGGTGTTGGATTGTGTTCTGCCAGACATAGCTCCTTGAATAGCTGACCCTGAAAGGGCTGGCATTGCCCTCACCCTGGGACGTTCGTCTGTCTCACCAGAAAATGAAGAATCTACCAGAGCACTGTGAGTCAAATTCAGTCAGAACTTGATTAAATAAGAGGCTTTGTCTCAAAGGCCAAAACATGAGGACACATTTTTAATTTTTAAGGAGCACTTCGTCGTGAGTCAGTCCTGATGTGTACTGCATTAGGAAACTCTGAACTTCCACGGTCAGGCCCAGAGCTCTGAGGGAAAGTGGTTGTGTCCTTCCCACTGTTTTTGTTTGAAAAAAAAAAATCACTTAGGTAGAACTGGAAGCCTTTCCGCAGTGTTAATACTCATGACCCGTTCTGGGTCTCGGTATATGTGTACTGTATAAATGTACATGTTTGTATGTGGTGTACCCATACTACGTGTATTTCCACTGTGCATGTATTTACAATGTATAGGCATGTGCACTTCATATGTGTCCTATACACGTGCATGCTGTAGGCATGCATGTACATGTGTATATGTGTGTATGGGCACTATGGTTATAAGCACACTACTTGGACACCTATCTGTTCTGCATGGGTACATGTATATATTTAATGCCATATACATACCTGTGTACGTACACCATGTGGGTATGTGCACATTATTTCTGCAGATGTATATATACATATGTGCACACAAGCATGCATGTAAACTATGCACACTGAATAAACTTCTGGATATGTACACACTAATACATATACATGCTGCATATGTATGTACACTATTGCATATGTGTATATGCTTTATACGTTAGTGTACTGATTTACATTGTATACATGTGCCTATGTGTACACTGCGCATGTGTATGCATTCTGTAGTGCACCTACGTACATTGGATAAGAATGTATGCTATATGCATGTGTATACATACAGCAAATAGCATACCTGTGTACATACAGATGTGCATGTGTATGTCATATGCATGTACATACAGGTTATAGTATACCTGTGTACACTGTATGTATATAGATGGGTGTACATGCTATGCATGTGCGTACATGTTAGCGTACTTATGTACATTTGCTACATGGATGTGTGCTCTATGCTTGTACACACGTAGTGAACTTGTTTGTACACTATATATATGGATGTGTGTACACTCTATACATGTACACCACATAGATCTGGATGTGTGTGCACTCTGTACGCACGTAGTGCATTTATGTACACTATACATATTCGGATGTGTGTACTCTCTATGCATGTACACGTGTTACAGTGTACCATATACGTACACCATGTGGATGTAAATGTGTGTGTGCTCCATGGCACCAGGAATAGGGCTCCCGCAGGGATCCCAGAACGCACCATCTCGCTGGCACCGGAGAGTGTAGGATGGAAACAGTTGTTTGTTGCAACCTAGTTGAAATTTGGCAGGTTAATATACACTCTGCAACGATTTAGGAACAGTCACTTCATTGATATGTGTGTTCCTGAAATCATAAACAGCTCTGTGAGGTGTGTCTCATCCCCAGACGAGAGAGGGAACCGAAACAACGACTCGGTCACTTAAGTGAGGTAGAGCTAACAGAGCAGCTGTCTAGCTTTCTGTATTATAACTTTGTCAGCAGCTCAATGAGAAATTGCCACCCATCAGGAAATGTGTCCACTTTCTACTGTTCTTTCTTCGTGGCGTATTTACTGCCTCATGTTATTCCTCACGATGTAGCAAAATCCCTCCTAGAGTTGTGAATAGAAACAGTTGATGACAATTGTAGTATCTTCTTTGTTAACATTGAAAACGATATGTAAGTTCATCTTCAGATACTGTTTGGAAGGATGAGAAAGAAGATGTTTAGGACAAAAGAATAGAGAGCTTTCAAGTCAACAGGGAAAATAAGGACTTCATGCAAAATATCTGCAAATTTGGAATTTGAGAATACTAAATCTCACATCTAAGATCATAGGTAGTTTTTTGGGGGGTGTTTAAAATTAGTACTTGGTTTTCCATGCCTTTGGGAATTTCAGTCCTGATGGAGGATTGCAAGAATAATCTGATTTTTCAGAACAGAAGGACAGTCTGTCTCAAAGGTAAATTCCAGGTTCTACCATAGAGAAATAGAAATTGCTGCCAACGTTCTGTAAGGTTCTTCAGTTCTTTCCTCTTCTGTGGTTAAAAAACCATCTCTGGGTTTAGTCTCAGCCAAGTTCTCTTATTAGGTTGCCTTACATTTCGCACAGCTGTTGAGAGTCTTCATCATTCGTAGTTAACTTGTTAAAAGCAAAACCTTGTATTAGTTAGATCTGAGCACCTTGAAGGCAGGGCTTTGTTTTATATTTTTAATAAGCAGCAGGGTGATGGCAGGGCTGGGGTCCTTCATCCCATCATGCATTCCTCTGAGCTTTCAGAGTTCTCACCGCGTGCTGAGTGTGGTGTTGGTTGTTTAGCGTTTAAATAGGAAGATGAGGCTCTGCGACTTGGGATGCTCTTACCACCTTCATAGAGAGCTTGGTGACAGCTTAGCATGACAGCTTGCACACCTGTTGTGTATACTTTCTTATGGCCCCACAGAAAGGGTATTGATTTAAATGTGACTAATTTCTCGTGTTTATTTTTGCCTTTATTTCTAGTTACAGTCCCGATACTTCTTCTTCCTTTAAACTCTTGCTAATCGCTGGTGAATTAGTGATAAACTACATTTATGTGTTCTGTAAATCTAGCGATTTAATTGGAGGTCATTATTCTTGTACCATGTGTCAGTGCTGTGTCAGGATGGCTCAGTTTTACGTTGTCAAAGGATTAACTAGAGCAGGATGCAGCCTTACTGGAACTTGCTCGTTTATGAAATACAGGCACTTTATTTTTTGTTATACTCGAGGTGTGCTCAAACGTAAACATTTTGAGTCGTGTTAGAAGGATATACAAGATTGTAATGAAGAAAACAACTTGATCAAGTACCAGCTAATGAACTTTATGTTTGAAGTATATGGAACACGGACCTTGGCAATCAGTTTTCATCTTGACCTTTTATTTATTTATTTATTTATTTAATTAATTTATTTATTTTGAGACAGAGTTTCACTCTGCAGCCCAGGCTGGAGTACAGTGGCCGGATCTCAGCTCACTGCAAGCTCCACCTCCCGGGTTTATGCCATTCTCCTGCCTCAGTCTCCCAAGTATCTGGGACAACAGGCGCCTGCCAACTCGCCCGGCTATTTTTTTGTATTTTTTGCTAGAGACGGGGTTTCACTGGGATAGCCAGGATGGTCTCGATCGCCTGACCTCGTGATCCACCCATCTCGGCCTCCCAAAGTGCTGGGATTACAGGCTTGAGCCACCGCACCCGGCCGACCTTTTATTTTTTTTACTAGAATCTTGGTCCATCACTCAGGCTGGAAGGGTGGAGCACAGTAGTACGATGTTCGTTCACTGCAACCTCTACCTCCCAGGTTCAAGCGATTCTTATTCCTCAGCCTCTCTAGTAGCTGGGCTTACAGGGTGTGTGCCACCATGTCCGGATCATTTATTTTTAGTAGAGATGGGGTTTTGCCATGTTGGCCAAGCTGGTCTCCAACTCCTGACCTCAAGTGATCCACCCACCTCAGCTTCCCAAAGTGCTGGGATTACAGATCTGAACCACCATCCCTGGCCTGATCTTCTGTTCTAATATTGGTTATTCAGTCTCAATAATAGTGCCTGGTTGTATTAACTTGGGGTAGAAAGCACAATTGAAATGAATTTGGTTGTGTATGTACGTGCTCACTTAGCGTTCATGGCAGCACTGTGAGGTGGGCGTTGTTCCTGAAGGAAGGCCGGATGGGCAAGTCTGGGCTTAGATATGCGACTTGTGGGCAGTCACTATTGTCCCATGGCTGAGATCAGGCCTGTCTGACGCCTGTACCCCGAACTCTTCTTAACACACGAACGAGCAACTGTCAAGAGTCGGTGCTCGAGTGTGATGTGGCCTGTGGTGTTTGCCTCACAGCCTTGCTTTGGCTCGGGGTAACAGGGCAACAGCTCCCTCCCTTGTGCAGCTGCCTGGGAGTCCCAGGAGAAGCCACTGATACCGTTTATAAATGCCAGACACCGAACGTTCTCCTTGGTACGAGCACATTTGGAATCGGACAGTGCAGTTAGATTCTCAGCCAGCAAACCTGTACAGGATTGTTTGAACTCTGCGTTTGCTTCTCCCAGACAAAGGTGAATTCCTGGTCACTACTGGATGGCAACAGGTGTGGCCAGGAGCAGCACGGAGACAGTCACTCGGGTGCAGGAAAAGCATCTGCAAGAGGGGTTGGGGAACGTGACAGACACATGTGCGAGTTCAGCTGTTACCGTGTGGGGTGGGTGAGACCAGATTTTCTCATTGTTGCCCCTTTCTGAAAAGGACCCTGAATTGACTTCTCTGTGGCTCCTCGCGCCTCCTTGTCAGGTTGGAGGAGACTGTGCCCCTGGCTCAGGCCCTGCTTGCAGCGAGACGAAAGCTGCTGTTGCTTGCCTTGCCCTCCCTGTGACGTCCTCTGTGCTGTTCTCCTCCGGGAACAGTTCTGCCGAGCAAGCTTGGCCTCTGCTCCCTTCTGCTCTTGGATTTCATGTCTGGAAGGCTTGTGTTCTTTCCTGGTTTTTGATGATGCTGAGCTCTGTTTTTGTAAGGATCACACGTGCCCATACAGGGAGAAGCCCCTTTGCAACTTTAACATCTTGATGCTCTCAAGCAGAGCTTGCTATCGAAGTTGACAGACTCCTGTGTTTTTGTTTTGGCAGAAACTGAATTTCAGTCCTAGGACAGCTTCAGGACACTTGATGATCCTAGCTCTTCTCTCTCACTGCTCCCCTCGTGTGTGGCAGAAATCATATGCCCTGAAGTTGACCAGTCCCTTCATTTGAAAATCAGTTAATGTATGCGATCCTCATGAGAATTTAACTTTTTATAAAAGCAGTCACAAAGACTGGGTTTTGTGAAACCAGTGTTTTACGTGTATATTACTTGCAGTCACAATAAGCTTTGTCTTCTAAATACTCTGTGTTTCAGATGAGCACTGGAATCATGCCCTGGAGTAGTTTTGCTTTTCCACTTTTATTTTTGGCTGAGGTAAAGTTGAGAACATTGTGATATTAGGTGTAGTGAGCCCTTTTAGTTTCTTCTATGTCTGTTGTCCTTTAAGGCAAAACCAGCAGACTGATACCAGTTTGTGAGCACCTGGCATCTCCCAGGCCTTTCCTGGGTCTTCCCTCCACTGTCTCATGGACAGAGCAGTCACTCGTGGAAGGTGAACCTGAGAATCTGTGGGTGGAATTAAGTAAATGTCATAGCTCTCTTCTGTGACTAACTGAATCACATTAAGCCCAGTAAATTGTAACGGCAGGTTTTGCACAAAGCCTTGAACACCAGGACAGGTAACCAGGCTGCGACGCTTCTGGTCCTGCACAAGACCTCCAGTATCACAGCACATTTAACAAATTGGCAGCATTGAGTGTTTGAAAACGTTGTGTATGTACCATGTCCGTGATTTTCGAGGGCCTGGAAAAACACCTCTGTGGTTATAGCAATCTTGATCATTGGGAGCTTAAGGTTAGTACTGGGGCAGACTGTGTTTTAAAGAATCAAGGTCTCTCGAGTATGTTTCGGTTTTCCCATGAAGAAGAAAGATGTTAGCTGTTCTTTCCTGGACTGTGGCTATCAGAGTGCCCCACCACGGTCACTCACACGTTTACTTCATTTCCGTTTAACCGGGCTGGTCTTGGGCCAGAGTACTTCGGTTGTCAAATGTCATATGAGGCTGAGGAACTGTCCTCTGCTTCATCATTGGCATATGGAAATAATGTTTTCCAAAGCATACTCTATTTTCTCATTTGTGTTTGTGTAAAATAATGTAATGGTTATTTTAACTGTACAGTTTCCTATGCTTGGTTATTTAATTGCAGAAAGATAACGGTTTTATTTTGCTAAAATCTGTGCTAGGAATTGTGCAAAATCTTTGTGAAATGCCAATTTTACTAGCTTAAGTTATAGATCTTTGTATAGAAAGGAAAAAGCCTATTGCTAAAAGGAGCATTGTCTTTATCGATGTAAAAAGCATTAGGCTTACTGGCCGTGTAGTCAGTAAAATGCATCAGAATGGGGCAAAGATTGAGAAAAGCATTGAAGTTTTAAAATCTGCTATGCAGTTTTCTTCAACTCCCTTGCAAGGTACTTAATTTGAGTAAAAGACAGAATAAAGTGTTCCCATTGAGGAAGGAGGCAGGAAGACTGTGCAGAATGTGTTCTGAATCTGAGCAGTCCTGCCACGCTCGTCTGTGATGTGGTGGTGTCCATGGTATCACTTTTACAGAACTTTAAGCATCCTGCTTCTGTGAATAAAATACATTTATTCTTAGCATTTCAGTTTTGAGTTTTGAGAAGTGTAAAACGTGTTAATGCTTTCTTTCCCTTACAGAATTTGCTTGTTTTTTTTTCTTTTTAATGTCTACAAGACTCTGAAGCACATTAATCACTTAAAAAGAAAAGAAAAAAAAAGGGCCTGGTGTGATGGCTCACGCCTTTAATCCCAACACTTTGGGAGGCCGAGGCGGGCAGATTGCTTGAGCCTGGGAGCTTGAGACCCAGGGAACCAGCCTGGGCGACCTGGTGAAATCCACCTCTACTGAAAACACACAAATTAGCTGGGCGTGATGACTGCACACCTATAGTCCCGGCTTACTCCAGAGGCTGAAGAGAATCGCTTGAGCCTGGGAGGCGGACCTTGCAGTGAGTGGAGATCACGCCCTTGCTGTCAAGCCTTGTTGAAAGAGCTTGGACCTTGCCTGAAAAACACCAATGATCATAACCAATGATCAATGGGTGAACTGCCAGTCTGCTCTCTGCCTAGAGTAGAATAATCCAATGACATTTTTGTCTTTTATTAGCATTGAAATTTTCTTAATCATCCCTTTGTTTTCATTACATTGTAGCAATATGTTGCTGCTTAAAGTCTGGAAGAAGTAGGCTTCTCTGGATCAGGTTCTTACTGGATTGCTAAAACTTAGAATGATTTTTCCCCTCCTTGGATGTGACTTATAGAACTTTGCCTTTTGAGGTGATGTGCTGCATTTGATAGCGGACACAGGAACGCCCAAAGAATTCACTTACGGGGCTAAAATGTACGTGCTTTGTAGTGTTTCCCTCCTAGAATGTAAACAGTACCTCTCATTTGGGGGTCGATGATGCTATTTGCTGAAAACTTTTTAAATTTTATTTATTTTAATTTTTTGAGATGGTGTCTTGCTCTGTCGCCCAGGCTGGAGTGCAGTGGCACGATTTCGGCTCACTGCAAACTCCACCTCCCAGCTTCACGCCGTTCTTCTGCCTCAGCCTCCCGAGTAGCTGGGACTACAGGTGCCCGCTACCACGCCTGGCTAATATTTTTATTTTTGATAGAGACGGAGGTTTCATCGTGTTAGCCAGGACCGTCTCGATCGCCTGACCTTGTGATCCACCTGCCTGGTCCTCCCAAAGTGCTGGGATTACAAACGTGAGCTGCCGCACCCAGCCAAAATCATGTTACTTTACTACCTCAGTCCTCAGTTGGGTAGTCTGTTCTTTGTAGGACATTCAGGGAGCGGGGACATCTTGAGTCTTGAAAGGCGCGCTCTGCGAGATGAGAATCTTCCGGTTACTTATTTAGGGAATCCTGCGGGCTGTCATTTACTGCAGAGCGCAGTTTCCTGGCTGCCCTGGTCTTTGAGGGGAGGGAGACTGAGGGGTCATTTTCCCACCTGGACCAACGTGTTTATTAAACCTGGTTTGTGGATCATTTGGATCTTTTTATGAAGGAAAAACCACATCTGTGACTTTCGGATGAGTGGAAGTCATGTTAAAAAAAAAAAAATACATATATATATATATTTTGCCACTATGGAGAAGTTTTGTCCTTGTGACCTGTGAATACAGTCATGGGAGAGCAGAATGTTCATGGTGTGGTGCCTGCAGTGTACATGCAGAGTCACATTCTTCACAAGTATTACGTTAAAAAGTGACAAATAAAAGAAAGATATTTTCCTCATGACAACCTCGGTAAGAAGCTGGCACTACTCTTGTTTTTGGAGGGGTGTGAAGGGAATATTGAGGAAGTGTCACTAACATTAGACTCGCCCACTCTGCAAATCCTGTGCCGGCTGGAGTGAGGACCCAGTGATGGAAAGATGTACCCCTCTGCCCGGAAGGAGTTGAATCTTTGTGGCGTTCAGGATGCACGGTTCATCTCTATATAAAGGCAGAGTGTGAAACGCCGTGGAGGCTGAGAGAAGAGATGTGGTTAGCAAGTATGAGTGAGACGTTTGGGGCTTGTTAGCACCTGGCGTGTGTGCAGCAAGCTTTGCTATCTGCACACGTGTGATTCTTAGAACACTGGCGTGTGGAGCCGTGAGGCTGTCGAGGGCCCCAGCTCCCGGCAGGCTGAGGAGTTCCCTGTTACCACCAGGATAACCGTGATCGAAGGCTGTCACTCAATCCCAAGTCCTGGAAGGGGCTCGTATCAGAGGGGAAAACACCCCTAGAGCCTCAGGCAGAATTCAGTGATTTTTCTTATACTGTTGCTTAGATTTCGCAAACATGAAACCAAGAACATATTTCAGAATGCTTATGGTCCTTTTGTAACCATGGAAACAAAGTAATTTGCAGTCAACGGACAGTTTGCAGAAGCTGAACTGCCTACATCATGAGCACGGCACTCTCCCTACCGCCCTGGGCCTTGCTCCGGTTTGCTGGGGAGGCTTTGCAGGGCCTCTTGGCTGGGATACCTCTCCCATGTCCCATGTTGCTACCCCTGGTCACAGCCATACTGCTGGCACCTGTGCCTTGAGGACACCGAGTGGACACGGAGCCGCGGGGCAGCAGTTGGTCATGAGGTGGCATCCACATGGTCCGAAACAGATTTCTGTTCATTAAGAATGATCGTTGCAATAAAAACAGAGTGAAAGAAAACCCTCTACTGACCTGAGAATGTGTCAAGCTGGGTTGCATGGGTAAGTGCAGTGAGGAAGGTGAGGGCTGAAAGGAAATGAAGGGGGGAGAGGAAAGGAGACAAGGGAAGTGAAAGGGGGAGGGAGGATGGGAGTGAAGAGGGAGATGGAGGAGGAAGAAGAGAGAGGCCGGTGCGCAGGAGCCTGGGAAATGAGTCCCAGAGCTGGTTCCTGACTGTCGTGGGTGCATCAGAGCTGATCTTCCAGGAGAGGTGGCCTGGGAGGACTGATCCTTAGGAAATGAAGGCCATGGGGAGCTGATTTTTTGGCCCTCAGCGGGGCTGTTGCTGACCTGAGATGCAGTTGATGGTTTCCCCGAAGAGGTCGTCTGCACAGCCACCGTTTGCTGCCAGGTTGGTGAGAGAAGTGCTCCTCCCCATGGGTTCTTTCTATTTTGTGGATTTTTCCCAGTTTACCTGAGCAGTCTGTCAGTGGAAATGTCGGGGATTACTAACATGTCTCCATTCTACAGAGCATTCGGCCAGCTTCCGATCCTGTAGTTGTTGGGGCACCATTCCCGTCGTGTCAGTGCTGGCTCAGCGTGGAAGCCGCAGGCCGAGGCGCTGGGAAACCTGCGGGGCTCTCGCTGCCGTGGTTCTGATGGGAGTCGTGGGCTGGAAAAATGATGTCCTTAGGGCAGAGCCTGGCGAGGAGGGGGTGCTGCTCTTGTAGCAGTACAGGGAATTTCAAATGAACCCTGTCTCTACTAAAAAAAAAAAAAAATACAAAAAACTAGCCGGGCGATGTGGCGGGCACCTGTAGTCCCAGCTACTCGGGAGGCTGAGGCAGGAGAATGGCATAAACCCAGGAGGCAGAGCTTGCAGTGAGCTGAGATCCGGCCACTGCACTCCAGCCCGGGCAACAGAGCCAGACTCCGTCTCAAAAAAAAAAAAAAAAAACCAAAAACAAAAAAAACAAATGACGAATGAAACAAGCTTTTAATTCTGACCAGAGCTCTATGCTCTGCGTTTCTTCAAATGGAAATGTTGTGCTGAAATGAATTTGCTGTTAATCGGTTGCCTCATGCAAGACGGGGTGCTGGGAGCAAAGTGGAATGTGGACGTATCTACAGAGCTTCCTCCTCTCAGACTATAATCAATTGGATGGCGCTACACAGGAATACGTGATAATTCGTGTGAGAAAGGTGATGGGTGTAGACCTGTGTGACTGGCAGGTGTCAGGGGAGGTTTGAGAGAAGATTTTAGCTGAAGTGGTGTCAGGTGCAGGTGCTGAAGTGTGATGTCTGTCTGGATGGAAGAGCACACGCCTCTGGGCTGCAGGAAACAGATAAAGGAGGAGGTGGGCAGATGTGAGTCGTGTCTTAGGAATGGGAGCAATTCAGGCAGACCCAGGATCAGGCTCCCACGGGGGAGGAGTGGATATCAGGACCCAGGGAGCATGGGGCGGGGTCATGCCCAGGCCTCTGCCGGGCTTGCTGTTGTGTCAGCAGGGCCCTGTGCTTGCCCTCCTTAAAACTTTCCCGATCCATAAAACGGGCACGACAAAATCCACTTGAGACACTGAAGCTTAAATGAGATGATCTACCTGGTGTCTTCCTTCCCTTCCTGATACATCATAGACTCATAGCTATGGTAGCAGCGACAGGCTGGATGGAATGCTGGAGCCACTTTGCGCCTGGTGAAGCCACATGGATTTGTGCAGTGCTGGTGACTGTCTCTGAAAGCCTTTGGTCATGGCAGTGGCAGCCTCGAGTGGCTCTTGGCATACTTGAGTCTGTGGACTGCAAGGTTGACTGGAGATTTGAGGCCATTGATACTATCCAGGGGTGAGCTGATGAGGCCCTAAAACATGGGGGAGGGCTGAGAGGATTGGCTCCCAGAATCATTGTAGATTTCTGGCTTTAAGAACTTGTTGACTTGTGGACATAAGAAGGTAAACCCAGATGGCTCCAAAATTTTAAGTCCAGAAGAAAGGTGGGAGGGTACAATTGCTGACTAGGTCATGGTTGCCCTGTCCCTTTCTTTCTGGCCATCGTTTCTCCTCCCTCCCCCTGCCTTTGTGGGCTGGAGGGCCTGAGCCTGCACAGCAGTCTATTTCATGGTGATGATGGCTGATTATTACCCTGCAGTAAGAAGTCTCTCCACTTCATTTTGCAGCAGTAGTTAAATAAATTTAAGGAGTGATGGTGTAGTAGTAGTTGGTTTTGGCTTTCTTTTTTTAAAGTGTCATTTAACTAAATGTTATTTCCAATTTCACTGATCACTTTGAGAGGCCAAAACATGCTTTGACTTGTTATTTTGTGTTTGAGCTAGTTTATTGTCTCACAGGAATGCCAATTATTCTGTCGTCACACATCATTAAGTATCTCAAATTGTGTTACTATAATATTTAGCTGAATTACCTCCCTTATTTTGGCTTTTAAAAAACTAAAATCTGTATGAAACACAGGATGGTGCATCTCCACTGAGGGTTGTTGAGAAGTGTGACTTTTCCTGGCATGCTTGAAAATCAGTGACATTATTTTATAGAAACACTTTGTAACTGACACCAAAGCTAGAAGCTCCTGTAAAGGGCAGGATAGGCAACGTGTTATGCTTTGAGGGCCACAGAAGTCTCTGCATATATTTCTTTTGTTAAAACTTCAAAGTGTAAAAATCACTTCTGGTTCCCTGGCCAAGGCTCGGTCAGGGATAGTGCTTTGCAGACCCTTGACAGCAGCTTAGCTGAAAGCTGGTCTCCCATGCGGTGAACAGGAGCCCACCTCATTGCTTCAGCCAGGAAGATGCTGCCCTCAGGCTGGAATTTACTTCAAACAAACTTGAAAGCTCTGGCACCGCTGCTCATTTCCACACTGTTGCAGGCTATCTAAAATACGGAGGATGCCTTGGCATTTTGATTTTATTACTCCTGTTGAATGGCTCTGAGATGGCTCATCACGAGGTAGACATTTGCAGAAATGATCAAGCAGAGCTGCAGTCATCTTGCAGATCAAGTGAAGTTTTTTCTGAAAGCCAGTTACAGGCTTAAATTTCTGATCCCGTTCCATCCACTGATCTTGTATGACTGGTTTCTTTTTGCACCCATTTGGGTCTGTGAAGCGTCTCCCCACCGTGGTAGAACTTTAGCTCTGATTTCATGCATGAGTCGGTATCCTCACTCCTCATCTGTGAGGAGAAAGTGCTGCAGGTCCTGCGTGGTTTCCGTCCCCTCCCTGCACGCGGATGGATTGGGAGGTATTTGTGGTGTGTGAACTTGTTACTCCCAGAGGCTCCTTGTTCACTCCCCTGGACCGTATTCCTCCCTACTGCCATGGACTGCACTCCTCCCTCCTGGTTCATTCCCGGACCACATTCCTCCCTCCTCCTTCCTGGCTCACTCCCCTGGACCACACACCTCCCTCCTGGTTCACTCCTGGACCACACTCCTCCCTCCTGGTTCACTTCCTGGGCCGAACTCCTGCCTCCTGTTTCACTCGCTGGGCCAAACTCCACCCTCCTTCCTCCTGGTTCACTCTCCTGTGTCCCCACTCCTCCCTCCTGATTCACTGCTCTGGGCCCCCATGCCTCCCTCTTGGTTCACTCCCATGGGTCCCTACTCCTTCCTCTTGGGGGCGTGGTAGTCTCTGCTGTGCTTGTGCCAGCACGATAAGGCTGAGTGACAGCTCCAGGGCTGTGGCTGCTCACGCAGCTGTGGCGTTAGTGCAGAAAACTGTGGGGATGCAGCTGCCCTTGCTGTGATGCTTGGAGTGTCATAGTCGGTGTGGGAAGCTGGGTGGGATGTGGATGTCCCAGGAAGGGACAGGAGCCTCCCCTCAGCCTGTGTCAAACACTTCTCGGCCAGGCGTGGTGGCTCATGCCTGTATTCCCAGCGCTTTGGGAGGCCAGGGCAGGCGGATCACCTGAGGTCAGGAGTTGGAGACCAGCTTGACCAATGTGATAATTTTTGACACATTAAGGATTAAGGAAAATGACTCACACTCATTTGCCTTGCTTTTTAATTGACGATTGGTGTAGCCCAGTAGTCTGAACTTGTTAAGCAACCATTCTTACTGAAAGACTAATCTTTAAAAGTCTCTTCCTCTGGACACGTCTTTGGCTGCTGTAATCAAATGCAATGTAATCAGCACTGGTTAATGGCTTTCCTTGCTTGGCTAACAAATGCTCCTCAGAAACTTTCATTTCTTGTTATTTTCATTTATAATTATGTTTTAAGCCTTCTAATTTTTCTAGCTTTTTTGCGAGTTGGGAATAATTGTGATGGGTGCTTAGTTTGGAATGTTGACGTACACTCTATGACCAGCTACTAAGCCATTGTGTGAACACTGATTTGTCACTTTCTCATGAAGACTGATTTCACCTAGTTTGGTAAATTCTATTAGGGAAGGGGGTGGAATGCAACTGCTGTTAGGAGGCTTTTTTAAGGATCAGGGAAATGTTGCCATGATTATTACCATTACAGAAGGAACATAAAAATACATGCTGCCTTCAGTCATGATGAATATGTAAGTCCGCATCTGTGACTGCAGAAAACAGCAGCCCCAAATGTTAAAATCGTGTGGATGCACCAAGTCCATCTGCAGGGCACTGTGGAGCAGCCTGCATTAGCCGAAGTTGGCCCACTAGCACTGAGGGATGGTGTCTGAGTTATGATAAGGTTCTGACTTGGGATTAAACAGGCCTCCAAGTACTGTGATATTCTAAACAAAGACATGATACTGTCCAGGGAGCCCAGTGGGCACCTGTAGGCAGTGTAGGTGAGAAAAGGCTCCAAGGAAGACTCCTACAGCTCAGCTAGGAGGATTCTGTAAGGCAGTAGACACATCAATGTTCACATAGGAGTGTTGAGCTATATTCATTCCTTTTAAGCAGCCAGGCTTGTGTGTGTTTTGAGGAGCACTTACATGGCGCCCCTTCCACCCTGACTGCTGGTTGTGCCTGTTTGATGTTCCGGATTTCTGTGTTAAGTGTGTCCACTCTCCAAATGTATCTCTGTCTCTAGAATATTTTAGAGTAGACCATTTATTGTTTAAACGCTTGTTTTTAGCGAGGAAGAAATCTTTAAAACGGGCCATACAGACCCTGCTATAAATGTTGAACAATGGAATGTGTAATGTTTAACATGTAGTGTTTAAAGTAGAAGACAGTTTAATTTAGAAATCCTGTTGGAATGCCAGTTTAAATTACGACCATCCGTATGCATATGGAAAAGAATGAGAGTGAATGTACAGAATTGGAATTTTGTCTATTTTGTAGAGATCCTGTAATGTATCAGATACAAGCCTCACTTTATGATTTAAATGCATGAAGCTGAAATGACAAAACTTGACAAAAACATGCCTTTGAATAGTGAGCCTTTATCCTTCTTGAAATAGTGATTCATTCACTAAAATGTCCACCTGCAACTTTGTCAAATACATTTGTTGCATTAGTTCTCAAGTGAGCTCAGTTTTCCAGACAGGGAGATTATTACTGCTTAAAGTTTGTCCTGATGATGTTGGTGAACAGGGAAAATCCTTTGACGTGGATCCTCTGTGTGTGTGAAACATCAGACGCGGCCTGCCCAACCCTCTGCCTGTAACTGGGAACCTTGACTGTCGGGATCATTGTAGAGAACGTTGAGGAAAGCAAAACAAAAAGCCTCTGGAGTAGCAAAAGATGTAGCTGATTTCATGCGGTAAAACTTACACATTTTTCTTTAAAATGCATCCTTCGGAACCTCAGTTTGCTGATTATTTTAGAATCACTGTAGTCTGCTGACAGCAGTCGTGGGAACAGCTGCATGGCCTGGCTGGTGCAGGAGGGTCTCAGAGAGGAGCCACACTGCTGACACCAAAGGAGGGCCTGGAGCCATCATGCTCGTGAGTCATGCAGATGGCCTTGGCTGACCTCCAGAAGAGAAAACGTCAGTATCCAAGGAGGAAAAAGTGTATTAATTTCATGAGTGTTTGCCTTCGCAATGGCTGAAACCCTGAGTTTGTGGCACCTGCTGTCTGTGGAATGAGGAGTCTTCCCTTCCTGGCAGACAAGCTCTAGATGGGAACAGGAGCTGTGATTGCTGGATTGAAGAGGTTTCCTTCTTGGGGAGGTGGCCTTCGAGCCTGACTCGAAGGAAGCTGTGACTGGCAGGAAAGCGCCTTGGAGACAGTGTATTTACCAGGAGGGTCAGTGACTGAGAACCATCCTGTTCCGAGTGTTGCCATTCTGGTTCTAGAGTAAACTTGGGGAGAAACAACAGCCAAAAGCCTCAAGGAATCTTCTGTGATGTTGATGACATTTGGTAGATTTGTTGCTGACACTCTGAAATGAGAAGCCCCAGAGGTGCAGGTCTATCAGGCCATGGGACGTGGGAGAGCTGCTGCTTCAGGCGTTGGAGTCCCCGTGCCAGAGGCTCAGTCCTGCAGAGACTTTTGCACAGTGGGCAACTGCTGCCTCCGGTTGATTGTGAGTCCCCCAGATGAATACCCATGAAAGGTACCGTGTCAGCAAAGAGTCAAACTCTGTGAAGCATTTGGAGATTTATTCTGAGCCAAATAAGTTACCATGGCCCTTGATACTGCCCTCAGGAGATCCTAAGAATGTATTCCTGAGGTGGTCAGAGCCCAGCCTGGTTTTATAGCTTTTAGGGAGACATGAGACAATCGATCAAATAAATGTAAGATGTACATTGGTTTGGTCTGGAAAGGTGGGAGAACTGGAAGCAGGGGTGTCCAGGTCATAGGTAGATTCAAAAATTTCCTGATTGATAGTTGGTCGAGAGAATTGTCAGATAAAGGGTTGTGGAGACCAAGGCTTTGTCATGTGGAGGGAATCCTCCAGGTAGCTTCGGAGAGAATAGATTATAAATGTTTCCCATCAGACTAACAGTCTAAGTTCTGTCTAATTCCAGAAGGGAGGTGGGGTGATGAGGCAAGTCCGACCCCCCAGCGATCATGGCCTGGACTAGTTTTTCAGATTAGCTTTGGAATACCCTTGTCAAAAGCAGGGGCTGTTCAGATGGCCAAAGGTACTTCGAATTCTAATGTTTTTACAACGAGAAAGTGATTGTGTTTTTTTCTGTGGATGACAGCCAGTGTGGTAATTAATATTTTATTAGCAGATTAATTTGGAAGTCAATGTGTTTTCAAGTATGTTAATTATTAAGTTATCAACAAACAGAGAAGGGCTTACTTTGAAACCAGCCTGAGACTCAAGAGGCTCATCAAAGAAAACGATGGACGTGGGAGAACTGATTCACGTGTTTACTGCGCCAAGTTTCAGGCATTATGAGAAGTCTGTGCTGATACATTGTGACTTGAGAACTTAAATCTTGATGGACTCTTAAGAGTGAGGCTTTATTTTTTCTTTTCTTTTTAAACGGTCAGCGTTTCTGTCTCCTGTGTTTTGTCTTCCAGCCGCTGAGCACTTTAGCTTTGTGTTCACTTGGCATTGTTCCCTGAACCACCTGCTTTGCGGCTCCTCTGTCCTGCCCGCCTTGATCGCGTCTTCCCTGCCCTGTGGGTTTTATCCCGAGGACTGTTCTCCGCTGCGTGGAGTGGAGGATCAGTGGACACTGGCTTTACCGACTCATTTTCTATGTAGCTCCCAGTTTCTCAAAATCATAATTGTCTTGGATTCCCTGTGAAACTGGGAGTCAGGCCTTGGGCACAGTGCAGGGTGGCCTTGGGCACAGTACTGGGACAGAAGGGAGAGATGAGAACAGGAAGGACGGGTTTGTCAGGGGAAGGAACCCCTTGCCGCATTCCTGTGTCTGTTTTAGGTTAAAGACAAATGGCCAAGTGGTGGATGTCTCACCTGCTGTGGCTGGACCTCGCTGTGCTGAACCCTGAGCAGGGGCCCCAGCAGCTGCCTCCTGCCAGGCCGGGGCCACAGGACTGGGCTTCTGCCTCTGGGATGTGTTGCGAGGGCTCCTGCCAAGGTGCAAGAGTCTGCACCGCTCCTGTGTGACCTGAGGGGCATGTGGGAAGCTGGTCTGTGCTCCTTACCTGGGAGAAGCTGAGCTCACCTGGGCCAGAGCCTCTGGGGAGGTAGGAAGGCAGAGGCCTGGAATTCCTGCTTTCCCCAGAAAGTAAGAAAGCTCAGTGTTGCACCTGCTCTGAGATGCCCTCAGCAGCCATATATAGTTGATTTTAACATGAGGGAAGGTGCCACTTAACCCGGCTCTGTGGGGAGCTTTGAGGAGTCCAGGCCGTGGGCCCTGGGCCCCGGGCTTTTTAGTATGTTCCTTCCTGAACAAAAAACAAAAGATGCTTGTGGCTGATGCTCACTGCGTGGGGTAGGACATGCCGAGATTGCGTGGGGTTTGCCCCTGAGTTTCCTTGGTGCTCCTCCCAGCCCCCATGGACACCAGCCTTTCCAGGCCGAGGCTTGTCCTGTTTAGACCCTCGTTGGAGGGGTCTGTGGTCCCGGATCGAGGGCCCAAGCACTTCTTTCATTATTATAAATGATTCACCCGAGACACACGGCTGCCCCCAAACATCTCACTAGCATGAGATACAGCCATCAAATAATTGATGGCGTGATGGGAATTATTGGTGATTCCCTGACATAGGCGGCTTGTATAGATAAGCGTGTTACACAGTGTCTGATTTCTGAGATGTTGGTCCACACCTTCTCAGGAACACACTTTCAGGAGTAGATTCCTGTGCAGGAGAAGCTACTTTTCACCGAGACGCGGTGGCGACCCCTGCACTGGCATGGCAGAGTGGCTGTGTAACTGGGCAGGGTTGGACGTGCTCCTGTCTGCCCCTGCACTGGGTGCCCACCTCCGCCCCACATCTGTGTCGAGGGTGCCTGCCTTTGTTCACCCAGCTCGGGGTCATAGAATTGTATACCTTCCTTGACACATTCCTGCATAGAGATGATTAGACCTGGGGGTGAATCTCCATCTAACATGCATGTGGGTAAATTATTCACATGAATGGCTTGGGTCCTCCACCTTCAGGGTCAGGAGGTGCGAGGTGGGTTTGGAGACAGCTGCCTGGCCTCGGGAAGTTTCTCTCAGAGCCTGTTTCTTTCACTAGCAAAGTAAATGATGCCTACCTCATGGGGCTTGACACACGCTCAGTACTCAGATGCTGTCTGGTGTTTATTATAGTTAGTATTCGGGGAACAGCGTGGCTGGTGAGAAAGTGCTTTGTCTTTACAATTTATACAATGTCATACAAGGCAAGCGTGAAACCGGGACCCTCCCCTAATCTGAAGATGCTGGTGCTGACTCTTCTCCTTAAGCATTTTGCTCTAATTCTGGCGTGTGTCAGCCAAGTTATATAATGTCACCGTGTGCGTGATGCCAGCTCAGTTACCTTGGAACGGGGAACCTGAGGCTGCCAGGGAGCATCCCTCCTGCCTCCGGTCCTCGGCGATTTCTTTCTCTCTCTCTCCATCTCTCTCTCTCTCTCTCCATCTCTCTCTCTCCTTCCCTCTGTTCCTCCCTATCCCTCACTCCTCCTCACCACTCCTGCTCCCCTCCCTCCCCCCCTCACTTACTCTACAACAGAGGTCCAGACTTTGACAAATCCCAGCTAGGCCAATTTAATGCTTGGCTGGGAAACCAGAGGGAAAGGGTCCCAGTTACTACAAAAATAGAGAATTCAAATAGAATGTGAGCTACTTTTGCATCTTGATTTTTATTTTAATCTGAATATAAAAGGCAAGTGTCAAAACAAAATCGGTGCTAACTACGTCACACAGCTCCAAGTCTGCCTTGTCAGGGCTCTGTAGGTTCCCACGTCCTGGCCTTCTCCAGGAGCGTCTGGACAGCTGTGGCTGTGAAAGGAGCATTCAGTTATGGTCCTTTGATTGTTGCGGAGTCATGTTTAATAAAAATCTTCACGTTTACCCACAGCCAAGTCTTGATTCAATAACAGGTACTGCAGGTCTCTGGGTGGGGCTGAGCCTCTGTTTTAGAAGCAGCTGCAGCATCCGAGGGACAGGTCCATGTGGGCTGGCAGGCAGCCTGGTCCTTGGAGCACAGGGTGGACCTGACCCAGTCCTGGCAGTGCGGGGCCTTGTAGTTCTAGAATGTAGTGATGCAACCTGTGGCATAAATAAAAAGCCTCATGTGCCCCCATGAGAAGCTGGGGCTTCCCCTCAGTACTGTGGTGTGCTGTGTTTGTGATCGTGCAGATGTAAAAGGGTGAGGGAGATGTCTAAAAACCAGGCTCCCAAAGACAGCCCATCATGTCTGGTGCTTTCATGTGTATATGCACACGTGTTTGACGCGTGTACACCTTCACACGTGCACCTGTTTGATGTGTGTACATGTGCTCGTGTGTTCATACACCTGTTTCGCGCGTGCGCCTGTTTTGCCTGTGTATGTGCCTGCGCATTCACCCTGTATTGCGTCATACGTTGTATTTTACAGATTGGGTATTTTCATTTTTTATCGTGAGTTTGTAACGACTTTGTGAAGAAAAGAGGGGCCCTGGCAGCCTTTGGCTCTGAGAAATGTGATGTCACGGGAACAGATGAGACAGCCCGGGTGAGGCCGGCAGAGGCCATTATGGCCTGAGAGTCCGTGCACATCCACTGTCTGTCACTGTGTGACAAGTGACCCCAAAACCTAGGGGCTTAAGGCAAAGTACACGTACGACTGTACAGCTTCTTCAGGTTGCAAATTCAGGGCAGTCCTGCTGAGCGGCTCTGGCCCAGTCCCCCGGGTCACCGTGAAGATGCTGTCCAGGGTTGCAGCCATCTGTAGGCTCAGCTGGGCTGGAGGTTCTGCTCCAGGATGCTGTGCTGACGTGTCTGCGGGCAGAGGCCGGGTCCTCCACACCTGGCCCCTCCCTGGGGCTGCCAAGTGCATTCCTGCCCAGGGCCGCTCCTTTCCCCAGAGACGTAGGAGTGCTGGTCTTACGCCCAGCGTCAAGGTGGCCAGGTCAGGAGCAAAGACTTGTTTACCCTACTCGGCAGCTACTCCTGCAGGGCTGGGCGACAGTGGAGGTCCCGCAGGAAGGAGTTCGCTGAAGACCGTGCTCTGTGACTTGATGGGTGCTCCTCCCAGGAGAGTGAAATGGAGACTGGACGCTGGGAGCGGCATCCTGCGCGACCCCGTATGTAGTGGGCTCACAGCAGAGCTAAGTCCTTTCTTTACAGATACTTTTCAGAGTCTGCCCGCCTTTAGATTCTCTGATTAACGTGTCTGAGGAGGGTCCCAGGAGTCTGCCACCTGCCAGGCCAAGGAGGTTCCCTGCATGTGGCTGTCCCCTGACACCGTGAGAAACGTGACTCGAGAGGATCACCTGAGTTTCCTAAATGAGTCACCTGCTTTCTCTTCTCTTTGCTTTCATGCCTCCCCCAGGGTGGGCCAGTCCTGTCTGCCGCAGCGATACCTGCATGCTGGGGTTACAAGGAGATTGGGGGTGTGTCTGCTCCCCCAGGGAGATTCGGAGACTGAGGATGCTGTCATAGCAGCCAACATGTCCTTATTGTTTTCACTTTTAATGAAGTTCAGTTACTAGGTTTCCTGAGGCACAATGATGTCCTTGTGAAAAATTGGTGATCAGGGAAACAAGCAAGTGTGGGAAAATGATCCTGCCCTTAAACCTGAAAAATGATGAAACAGCAAAGAGCCCTGAACAGCCCATGAACCTCCTCATGGGGCAGTGAGGAGACGCCTCAGTAATGGCTTTAAAAAATGAGATAATATTGAAGAAAAGGTAAACTAAATTTTGGGTCTCCTGTGGGTAAGGAGATCGTGGTTTACATTTTGGAGACATGCATTTTTATACTTACTTATTTTTCTTTTTTGGATTTAGAATTAGTTGCAATAAATGTGTGTTTTTTAATTTAAAAAAATTGGGGTATATGAAGTCTAATCTCTTTGTGACATTTCTGTACTGTGAGACTCCACATACAAAAGTGAAGCCCAGATTCTCTCTCTCTAAAGAACCAGAGAGAAGTGGTCCTCTCCTGCAGGCCGGTCTGGTCTCCAGGCATCTGGCCATCCTCCCAGTCTTGGGCACACCGGCATCACTGGTGCTTCCTGCCAGACTGTGACTCTGCCCAGGTTTCAGGGGCACCCAGAACAGTTTTCCTGGGGGCTCCTGCTTTGTCCTGGCTCCTGGAAGCACAGGCTTTTGATGAAGGACTCTCCCCACAGCCAGGTAAATTGGTGATTGCCCCACAGTCTGTATTTGTCGCTTGGGGCGCAGACAGTCTGGGCGAGGCGTCCTGGCCCTGGAGCCAGCTCTAGGACTGCCCGGCGGCCTTGCCTCCACCCCTCATCTGGGAACAGGGCGGTGGGGAGGAGAAGGGAAAGCAGGGTCTTGCCCCTTCTGCGTCTCGAGAACACGGGAACACATCGTCCCATTGCCTCGCACCATTCACAGCCCAAGCTTGTGTGAAGTATTATTTTATAACCTCCCCTGACAATGATGTATTTTATATAAGCAGCACATAAAGTGGTCATTTAATACTCTATCGAGCAAGATTAAACAATAAGGAGCAGATATCGCTGCAGAAAAGTTACTTTATCCAGGAAACATTTATCTACTGCAGGTGGATGTGAATCATGGCTTCCTCCTCGGTGGCTCCTGACGAGCCTGTGAGATTCTGTCCTGTTCGCCACTGTTAGTTTTAGGCTACACCTTTCCTTCTATGATGTTAGTTACAAGCTCTACCTTTCCTTCTATGATGTTTATTTCTTGCCTGTTCACCACTGTTACAGTTACAAGCTATACCTTTCCTTCTGCGATGTGTATTTCTTGCCTTTGAAAGGTATAGGCAAGCTATACCTTTTCTTCTGTGATGTATATTTCTTGAAGGCACGGATTAAATCCTAATTCCACACTATTTGATGCACATACTCAAGAGAAACTTGTTTGAATGAATGGATTAATGGAAAATAGAAGTGGTGACTTCACTTTTAATTCATTATGTCAAACTTTGTTTACACGGAAAATTTTATGGTCCTTTGGATAAACAGGGCCTCTGTGCAGGGTTGTTAGAGATTGTGAGAGTGCCGCAAATGGCTCGAGGCTCACAAAGGGCTTGAGAAACTTGGTGGCAGCACCTGTGTTGAAAACTGAGTTCTGCAAATCCATTCGCGTGACCTGCCAGCACACACACAGCCCTCCTTCCCAGTTGATTTCTGCACAGAGGCTTCTCCTGAATGCCCCAGGTGAACGTGGGTTTAGCCAGCACTGCTGGGCTTCCACAGCAAGCCAGGGTGCTGCAGGGATGAGAGAGAAGAGGGGCAGGACCAGGATCTTCCTGGGACCCAGTCCCCGTGTGGGGACGCTGCCTGGCCTGGCTTTTGTGGGGGAGGTCAGGGAAATGATGGCATGGAGGGACTGTTGGCACGAGCTGCTTGCTCAAACATAGACCCCAGGTCTGTATGGGAGGCAAAAATAGAAATTTATGTGGAATATCATCAGTGACATAGAAAATATGGGCTTCTTCATTAGGGTGGCTGACCCTCTTGCTCATCTGCTGAGCAAAGGCCAGGCCCGGCCTTCTGGGCCTCTACAGTGAGCTTTTCCCAAGCTCTGTCCACTCCATGGAGATGGCCGGAGCCAGGGCAGACATGGGGTGTTTGCCACTTTTTTTTTTTTTCTTTTCCGAGATGGAGTCTTGCTCTGTTGCCCAGGCTGGAGTGCAGTGGTGTGATCTCGGCTCAGTGCAAGCTCTGCCTTCCAGGTTCACGCCATTCTCCTGCCTCAGCCTCTCGAGTAGCTGGGACCACAGGTGTCCGCCAACACACCAGGCTAGTTTTTTGCGTTTTTAGTAGAGACGAGGCTTCACCGTTTTAGCCCTGGATGGTCTCAATCTCCTGACCTCATGATCCACCCGCCTCGGCCTGCCAAAGTGCTAGGATTACAGGCATGAGCCACCGCACCCGGCCAGGTATTTGTCAGTTTCTGAAAGCTACATTTAAACAATGAAATAGACCGAACAGAATTACTTCCTTTTGAATGTTTAATAGTCTACCAGAACACTTAAATATAGTTAATGTATTCAAATAATAAGAACTTTTCCTCTGTTTCCAAAGCAAAAGTATAAACAATATTTTACTTGGCAGGGATTTCACTATGTTTCTGAAAAGCCGGCAAGCACTTTTCCTGAAATAGACTCGTCTCTTCCTCTGCATAGACCCTATGAACATTTTAGCTACATTTCTGCTGTATCTTGTATAGAAAATTCCTTGCTACTGGAACTTCACGATGCTTTCCTTTTAAACATCAAATAGAAAGTATGGATAGTAAATCTCAGACTAGTTTTCATTCTCGGTCTTGGTAGAGCTGCCACCAACAGCCTCTGTCAATTACAACAGAGTGTGTCTCCCCAGCAACCCGGCTTAGATTGCGGACCGAGCCAGGCTCACCCAGGATTCAGTGCAATGTCTTCCAAAGCTGTAGCCACTGCTCTTGGAGGAGACTTGAGAAGCCCTCCCTTTGATGCCTGTGCATGGCTGTTCTCAGATCACAGCAGCTGCAGCAGCATCTCAGAGGATGCCGGCAGGGGTGTCCTGGGTACTGACACCACGGCAGGGGCCTGCAGTGTCTGAATGAAATGGGCCGTGACACTGAGCAGCCTAGAGGAGTACACAGCCACGTTTCAAATGTGCAGTGGCCCGAAGTGAACCCCAGAGCACTGAGGAGCCTGTCACGATTCCGCTAAGAGAGCTGGCTGAATTCTGTACCTGTGCGGGCAAAAGATGGCTGTTTGCGCTTGGCCCCTTCCCAGGCCAGGGCTAGGGAAGTTGTCTGCACAGCTAGTGGGAGCTTAACTCTGTGCACACTCGGGGCCGAGTCCCGCTCCCTTCTGTGAGCCCAGGGAAGATAGACATGCGGAGCTCTCCTGGAAGAGGGCCCTGAGGAGTCAAAGCTGAGCTTCAAGATGGTCGGCGTTGCGGTGTGCGTGGTGGGTTCGGAGTCGGTGCGTGCTGAGTGCGGGCCCGGCTACTGCTGTTGCTATTGGTCTCAGCAGACGCTGCGGGGGACGTGGCTCCTGTTGTACTTAGTGGTTTTCTCCTCACAGGAGTGGGTTTCCCTGCGGTGAAGGTGTGGGTGCTGTGACAGGCAGCCTGGCAGGAGGAAGGCGCTCATAGGGTTGTGCCCCGAGGCCCCCTTCCTCTTCAGGAGCAGGAAGGGGGTTTGGGATCCTGCTTCCGGCTGCGCTCCCTTGCTGAGTTCTTGGCCTCGGGGCCGGGAGAAGCTGAGTGCAGGCCTGAAGTCTGGATCCCTTCCATAGCCTCCGTGGCGCTTGTGGTGCTATGCGGGACGACACGCTTGGAACTCCAAGTCCTACCCTGGCATGCCTGCCCATTGGGGTGTCTCGGGAACCTGCTGTGTGCTAGGCTCCGTGGTGGGGTGGGCGGTAGCAAGGGCTGTTGCGGAGAGGCCACACGGTACGCGGATGATGATGAGAAGCATCAGGGAGGCAGTGAGAGCAGAGCTGAGACCTGCAAAAAGGGGACTGGCTGTGGGTGTTGGGGCTCAGGGATCTGCCTGTACCCAGAGCCACAGGGGCCAGTGAGGGCAGAGCAGGGGACCGAGGCCCAGGGAAGCCGTGTGTATGGTTCGCATCAGGTGTGCAGGTCTGCCGGGCTGCGCTGCCCTTCTCAGTCCTGGCTGCGCCTTGGGTCCCAGAGGGAAAGGAAGATCCTCGCATTTCCCTCCTCTTGTTTCCCTGTTGCTTTCTGGTCAAGGGACACTTCTTTATTGCAACTCCTGCAGTTATTCTCTATTTTAAGAGGAGTTTCACAAAATCGTAGGGGGAGAGGAGGACTAGGGATTCTTTTTTTTTATTGCCCTGATTTACACGGAGGCTTCTACTATCCCTTAGTGTGGAGGCAGAGTGCAGATGCTCTACAGTTATCTGTTCAGGAAGAGAAGAGCTGCTGGGAAGTCACAGATCTGATCATTGCAATAACACTGACATTTTTAAGTGGGAGAATGCTGATGTCTATAATAATCAGAGTAAAACTTCTGTAGCTTCAACATAAAGATGCCGAGATGATCTTAGAGCCATTTTGCCCCTAGATCCTTCTGCAGTGTGGAGTGTGACATCTCTACCAGCCTCTGATCAGTGGCCGCCTGTGGGTAACTGAATGCTTGAAGTGTAAATGAGAAACTGAACTTCTAATTTTATGTAATTTTAGTCAAATTTAAATAGCTATATGGGCCGGGCACCGTGGCTCATGCGTGTATTCCCAGCAGTTTGGGAGGTTGAGGCGGGCGGATCACGTGAGGTCAGGTGTTCAAGACCAGCCTTGCCAACAAGGTGAAATCCCATCTGTACTTAAAAATATAAAAAATTAGTCGGGCGTGGTGACAGGCGCCTGTAATCCCAGCTACTCGGGAGGCCGAGGCAGAAGAATCACTTGAACTCCAGAGGCAGAGGTTGCAGCAAGCCGAGATCGAGCCACTGCACTCCAGCCTGGGTGACAGAAGGAGACTCTGTCTTAAGAAAAAAAAAAGATTTTAAAAAAACCCTACATGCCCCTAGTTGCTTCTGTAGGAGACGGCATGGTTCCAGAAGGTAGACTTTGTGTTGAGGACTCTGCAGCGTCAGGCTGGAGACAGTCTCCCTTCCTAGCAGCATGGGCCCCTGAGCTGCTCTTCTACCAGAAGGGATGGTGGTGTCTCTGGGAGGTATCTGTGGACTCAGATCTGTGTGGATTAGTGACTTGTGTTACTCACAGATACTTAATTTTATGGGTAAATGAATACCTGGACTGGCTGCAACTTCAGGGTGAGATTTGGGAGTAGGGAGTGAAAAGTGAGGAGGGAACCCTGCACTTGTCCTGCTGCCCCCAGGACCCAATCGGGGCGCCTTCTCATCTGAAGTCGCAGCACGTGGTCAGGGTACCCCTCCCCTCTGAAGCCCCCAGGAAGTGATCGGGGCACCCCTCCCTTCTGAATCCCCCAGCACCTGGTCGGGGCGCCCCTCCCTTCTAGAACCCCCAGACCCTCCTGGCCTGCGGTGCTGCTTCTCCAAATGCTGCCCTTGGCTGTTTTCCGGGAGTCACCTGCACCCGAGCAGGCTGCGTGTGTCACTTCTTGTCGGACCTGCGGTGTCGGTGAAGCTCATTTATCTTGTCTTCCTCCTCATGTGCCCTATCTCACCTGTTGTCTGTCCGAGTTTGTGTGAGTGCGTGTTGTACGTTCTCAGGCTGTACTCGGTGCTTAGGTGACAAGAACGTCTTAGAGCAACGGACTGTCTGCTCCACAGGACGCTGTGCATGAATCGAGACATGGTTTACTTGTGGGGTTTAAATTTCCTGCGTGTTGGAGGCAATTAGGGGGAAACAAGGTCTAAAAAAGCCCCTGGGGATGAGGCAGGCAATAATGAAAAAAATGACTCTATACACACTTAGCAGTTGATTTAATTTGTAGGTGAATTTTTCATTTTGGGAACTACTAAAGCTACTGTTCGTAGGGATTCCTTGATGAGCTTCTTGTTTTCTGTCAAGTAGAAAGTAAAGTGGATCGGTTTTGCCTTTAATTCTGACTGACCAGAATCTACTTCCTTTTCCCCCCATTCACGTTAGGGTGGGGATTGGACTAGAAGAGCTGTAGGATTTCCTTATTTCTGATCTTAAATGAATTTTTTCTTTACTCACTTTTTTTTTTGGGGGGGGGGGTGTGAGCTGCTACTTTTTCCTTCAATGCACTGTTCTTTGGTTTGGGAAATGGGCTCTATTTGTACTGTGCTTTAAATGTACACAATGGTTCTAAATTATTACTTTTCATTAAAGTTAGATATAACATCTTAATTAAAATGTCATCCATATTTCAGGCACAGTCTGAGGCCTGGAGAACCCTCTTGTCACTTCCTTCCAGCCGTATCTCCTTCCCTGGCCACGTTGCCCCTGGCCACATCTCCTCCCCGCACTACGCCATGTCATCCCCCCACCACGTCACCTCTGGTCACATCACCTCCCTCCCGGCCAAATCACTTCTGGCCTCACTGCCTGCCTGCCTCCCTCCTGGTGTCGTCTGTGGCTCCTGCTGTCTGCTCTCCCGTGTGTCTGTTCAAGCCTCATTCCCCGTTTTCTGCTCCTAAGTGGGTCTCGGGACCTGGATGTTTCACAAGATGCAAGTTTCTTCCCTTCCAGCCGCGGGTCTCTGACAAGTCCAGAGAGGGCACTAAGCTCTCCTTACCCACCTGGGGGCCCCGAGCCGTGATCGCCGACCACCAGGGCTTTTCTGCAGGGTGTGGGGCAGACTCATGCGTGAATTGGACTAAAAAGGTGCTTCCAGGAATCCTTGTTTTAAGTGCACTGGAGCAGAGATGGGGAGAGGGGACCACCGCGTTTGCTCAGAATTTGGCCCTGCTCACAGCCCATAAGGCAACATAAGCACCTCCTAAATGAAGCATTCCACACACTGATTTTACACATGACAGTTGTGATGGCTGGAAAAGGCTTCACACGATGAGTGAGTTTGAGCTGCATTTGAAGGAAGAACAGGTCCCTGCAGGTGGAAATGAAAGATAAGGGTGACCCAAGCCATCAGAAGCGGGGGAGGGGTGCGGGGGGGTGCAGACTCCCCTTGGATGGTGGGCATGGCTGAAACGCAGGAGAGGGCAGGGGTGCGAAGAAACAGCAGGGCGGCATTAAAATTCCCCTGCAGAGAGGGGACGTGACTGAGATATTATCGCATGTCTACAACTGAGAGATGATTTGAGGATGATTTCTGGGAGCCTGTGGGAAGAGCACGTGGTCATCATCAGTTCTCGAGATCTCATTTTATGAAGTGAAGACAGTCATGACTCTGCCTATCTTGTGAGCTGTTGTGAAGATCAAATCGGATAACCTTCAGCGAGCCTTGTAAATGCTAAAGCTTATGACAGACTGTTTCAGCCCCCTTGTCTCCACCCTCCTTTCCTCCTGGATAACGTGAACCCTGCTGGGTACCTCATTATCTGCCTGGTTTCCTCCTCCATAACGGGAGCCCTGAGTATTTGCTGGGTACCTCGCTGCCTGCCGTACAGCTGGCTGTAGCCTTATCAAACGCACTTGGCTGGCACATAAGCAGAAGTGCTCGCCGGGCCTCGGGAGGACTTTGACATGTGGGTGCTTGCTTTTCCCTGTTAGGCTAGAGCTGCAGGAGCCCTCCTAGACCAGACAGGACCAAGGCTGTGGCCTCGGGGTGGGGGCTGGGGAAGCTCCCTGGGTTTCTTGTGTGGGTGAGAGCAAACTTCAGTCCCGCTGCGGCATCGGGATTCAGGGTTCCTTCTGGAATGTTCTGAGTGAGAAACAGGAAGTGTGCACAGGTGCATCTTCTGTGGATTTTATGGTTATCTTGGGAGAGCACTGGTGCCTCTGAGCTATGAACCTGCAGAAACACTTCTTCCACTAACGGCCGCCTTTATGTAAAGAATGACTTACAAACGATACCACTTCAGATGGAGGTATTTGCAGGTGTGGCGTGAAAAATGAACAAAATGACTTTCATCTCAAGGAAAGTACCTTACATTATTCCCAATGATAGACATTTGAGCTTTCCAGTGAATACTAAAGTATAAAAATCTTGTGTCCACCACTTTCGCATGTGATCAATGGTGATATTGATGTAGGTTTGTTTTTTAAAAAATTTTTTTGGACATATAACGAAATGTGGAAGCTGCTCATAACTCTGAACCAGTGTTTTCTTTTTTTTTTTTGAGACGGAGTCTCGCTCTGTCGCCCAGGCTGGAGTGCAGTGGCCGGATCTCAGCTCACTGCAAGCTCCGCCTCATGGGTTCACGCCATTCTCCTGCCTCAGCCTCCCGAGTAGCTGGGACTACAGGTGCCGCCACGTCGCCCGGCTAGTTTTTTTGTAGTTTTTAGTAGAGACGGGGTTTCACTGTGTTAGCCAGAATGGTCTCGATCTCCTGACCTCATGATCCGCCCGTCTCGGCCTTGAACCAGTGTTTTCTAACCAATGTGTGACTACAAAATCGTGTGCTGGTAAAAGCCATTCAAGTGCAGGACGCACCAATCGACTTAGAAGGAATTGGGGCAGAAAGGTCCGTCGACCAGAGCGTAGACTCTGTGTTGCAGACAGCCTGTAGCCTGTACGGAAGTGCCACTTGTTACATTTGGCAGCAGAGAATACCTGCAATGATCTGAAAACACAATGAAAATACTGCTTCCTAATTGTATATCAGCATAGAGTCAGACTTTCTTCATAAACTTCAGCCACGGCTCTGCAGCGCACTGAACACAGATGCAGGCATGAGAACCCTGCTGTCTGAGGTGCAGAGATGTTAGGTTTTTTCACAGCAGCACAAACTATTGCCACGCTGCTGCTTATTTTGGAAAATGGTTTCTTCTTTAAGACAGTACTAAGACATAATGACTTTATCATTGTAAAATAAACTAAATTGTTACCTTTTTGGGGGGGGTTTATTGTTTTTGTTTTTTGTTTTGTTTTGAGACGGAGTCTTGCTCTGCCACATAGGCTGGAGTGCAGTGGTGTGCCTTCAGCTCACTTAAACCTCTGCCTCCTGAGTTCAAGCGATTCTCCTGCCTCAGCCTCCCTAGTAGCTGGTACTACAGGTGTTCGGCACCATGCCCAGCTAATTTTTGCATTTTAGTAGAGACGGGGTTTCACCGTGTTGGCCAGGCCGGTCTCGAAATCCTGACCTCAAGTGATCCACCTGCCTCTGCCTCCCAAAGTACTGGGATTACAGGTATGAGCAGCCACCACTCCCGGCCTGATCAGAAAGCTTTTTTGTGATCTTGAATAAAGTGCAAAGGGTTCCGGAGACCCAAAAGTTTGAAAACCATTGCCTTAAACCGACAAAATTGTCCATGATTCTTCAGTGTATCTTCTAATCTGTTGATGGAGAAAGGACGGTAAGGGTTGCTTTACTTTTTTCCTTTCACAACTCAATGGTGCTGGGACAACTGGGGTATCCACATGGAAAAGGATGGACTGGACCCTTCCTCACCCTACACGCAAAGCTCAACATGGATCCAGCGTAAGGAGCCGACTGTGAGACCCATTCTGTCAGTCTGCTGGGTACCATAATGGACACCACAGACCCTGTGGCTTAAACAACAGCATCTTGTTTCCTTTTTCCTGGAGACTGGAAGCCTGGGATCAAGGTGCGGGTAGGGTTGGATTCTCTGGGGCCTCACCCCATGCTGTGTAGATGGCATCTTCTCTGTGTCCTCACAGGTTTCTCTTATGTGTGTGCAGCACTGAGGACTGTGTCTCAATTATCTTAAAAGAACATCAGTCATACTCGATCAGGGCCTACTCTTAAGATCTTATGGGACCTAAATTGCCAGGCTAAGGTGCTGTATCTAAATACGGTGACATTTTAAGTTTCCGGGGCTGTGACTTTAACATGGGAATCTTGTGTGGGAGGTACAGTTCAGCCCATGACACTTTTAGGGAAGAATCCTGGAGAAACTGTTACATTGGATTAGGCAGTGTTTCCTTATCTGAGATGTCTAAAGCTATAACAAGCAGCTGAAGGGAAAAAGATGGTATCAAAACTAAAAATGTTCATTTCAGAGGATACTATGAATGGGGTTGTGACTTTAACATGGGAATCTTGTGTGTAAGGGGGGACAGTTCAGCCTATGACACCTTTAGGGGAGAATCCTGGAGAAACTGTTACGTTGGATTAGGCAAAGTTTCCTTAGCTGAGACGTCTAGACCTATAACAAGCAACTGAAGGGAAAAAGACGGTATGAAAATTTAAAATGTTCATTTCAGAGGATACTATTAAAGTAAAAAGACAACCCACAGAACAGGATACATTATCACGATAAGGAACTCGTATCAAGAATATATTTAAAAACTCTTAATAAAAATCCAATTTAAAACTGGACAAACGATTTGAATAGACATTCTCCAAAGAAAGACATATAAATGCCTTAAAAAGCACATGAGATGTTTAGCAGAATTCGTCATCTTAGAAATGGAAATCAAAACCACAGTGAGCTACCACTTCAAAACCACCAGGATGGGTAAAATCCCAGTATTGGACAGTGACATGGTGGTGAATTTGGGAAAACTGAAATGTTGATACATTGCTAGTGGGAAGGGAAGTAAATTGCTACAGCTGATTTGGAAAAGTCTGGCAGTTCCTCAAAAAAGTTAAGCATGAAATCACCGTACAACCCAGCAATTTCATTCCTAGGCATATGCCCAAGAAAACTGAAAACATGTTTACAAAAAAAATCTTATGCAAGAATCTTCATAGCATTATTCATAGTAGTAGAACCAGTCCAGGTGTCTGTCAACAGGTCACTCAATGAGATTCCACTCATCTTGGACGTGAAAGATGCCAGCACCGAAGGTCATGCCAAAGGTCATGCACTGTACGATTCTCCTCACAACAGGTGTCCAATATGGACAAATCCAGAGAAACGGAAGTCGGCTGGTGATTGCCAGGGGCTGGTGGAAGGAAGGAGCAGGTGCTGACTCTTAATGGGTTCAAGGTTTCTTTGGCCCGTGGTGAAAAAGTCCCGGAATTACATACTAGTGGTTGATGTGCAGCTTTGAGAATATGCTAAAAAGACTGAATTGTATCCTTTAATATTGGGGTTTTTATGGTTTGTAAATTCCTTTCAATTTAAAAAGAAACTCAAGAACTTCTTTGGTGTTGATATTTAGATGGTGAAAGAGAGAGTATCCAAAACAAGTTACTATGTAACTCACGTCCCCAGAGTTAAACTTCATTTTCTGAGGATCTTAAAGGAAGTGTTTGAGTCTTGGAGACACAAGGATCCTATACTAGATGTTACACCCCATCTTACTGATTTCTATCTCACATAGCCATATTCAGGGAAAACCGACATGTAAATGTGAGCTCAGTGCTATGCAGAGGCACACTTCTCTTACCCTGATGATCTTTAATGGTGCATTAAGAGATGAGGTCATAGCAACGTTAGTTTAGTTAAATTTCCATGGCAACAGGAATTTGGCATATCTGTTGAGCTAGATCTCCCTGCACAGCTCCTAACTGGGTTGCCCATTTCTATGTGGTGCCTGTGTATATTCTCGCTGTGGAAATAAGTGATAGCACCTGCACAAACACTTGCCCGGAAACGTGCACGAAGCTGATGAAGGCAGAGGACAGACGAGAGGGAAGCATGGCTCAGCCCTGGCAAAGAAGACCGTTATTCCGAATGCAGAAGATTCAGGAACACAATCCTTGGGAAGACTGGTGATGTCCATGGATCTCACCGCTGTCGTGTTGTATCTGTGCAGCCAGTTACCGGAGCCGTCAGAACCGCATGTGTTGGTATTGGTGTCATCACTCAACGCTTCTGACTTTTCCTGGTGCTGAGGATGACTGCATGTGGCGGAAGCAAAGTGCTGACCAAGCACAGATCGTCAGATCCCAGTTCTTTTTTATGAAGGGTGGGCAGGGTTAGAACCCCCCACACACACACTCCCCAATCCTATAAGAACTGGAATCTGATGATCTCTGCTGTCGAGAGAGGCAGGGTTAGAACACCCCACTCCCCAATCCCGTTGTTGAAAACAATAGTTGGCTTGGGAGGGTTTTTACTCCTAAGGTTGAAGCTGTGCATTTCTGGAGCATGGACTGTCAGCCATGGTGGCTGGGGAAGGCTGGGGCTGTGATCGTCCGGCCGCCGGCAGCCCTGCTGGTGGGTCCTGTCTCTTTGATACCATTCATTTCTGAAGCTTGCTTTCCCCAGTGTTGGAAGTAGCAGCACTGGAGGAATGGCTGCCTTCCTACAGCGAAGCTCTGCCAGGAGAGGAGAAGACACGGAGCGTCTGTTCAAGGACGTGACGTTCTGGGCACCGCATCATGCGTTCTACTTCTCAACGGTGCCTCCTGGTTGATGTTACCATCACCTGGCATTTCTCAGGAGGCAACTCGCAGATGCCACACTGATGGAAAGCCTTAGCAGGGCCAGCTGGAGCACATCAGCAAGGTCAGGCTGGACGCATGTGCCTGCTGACAAGAAAATGACAGGAAGATGACAGGAAAGAGGCCCCTGAGGAGAGGAACCAGTGGATTCAAGGCAGGGAACCGAAGGAGCGAGCCATCACAGCGTGGGAGGCTCAGAAGCCGGCAGGCAAGTGGGATGAGGCCTCAGGGTGCTGCTGGGTTGGTGAGGAGTCTTCTGTGACTTTTCTAAGAGTACAGTCAGTTGTAGGGGTGGGTGCCGGCTCCCGCAGATAAGAGCCAAGCGTCTTGCAGGAGACCAACGTGTGCACTGGGAGTTCCCAGTTTTGTGTCCCAGCATGAGGCCCAGAGGCCCCTGACAAGGCTCAGTGCACCAGGCACACAGTGGACTCTTGGTTTCCGACCCAACGAGGAAGTGAGGGAGTGAGGGTCGAGACACAGGTGCAGGGATGCACGGGACGGGGTGCAGTCAAGTGGAGAGTCATGCTGTGGGGTCCGGGAGAGACGGGTTCGAAAATAAAAGGGATGGGAGTGCAGTCAGGTGGAGAGTCATGCTGCTGGGGTCTGGGAAATGTGTTGTGTTTGCTTCTATCTGAACAGCTGGACCTGAGCATGTCTGTGCTTTGACATTTAATCTGTACACTATCCTTGGCAGGCTGTGTATCTCTGTGGCAGAGGACACTCCAGACACAGTGGATGTCAGCGGCGGTGGCTGGACTCAGGGTCCGTGAATGTTATGGGATCGAACGTGTTTGGTACATTCTCAGCCCCTGCCCAGGTGCCTCCTGAGCATCGGGTGCTGTGGCTCCCCACATGCTTCCCATCTGTGTGTGGCATGACCACCACCTTCCTACCATGTGTTTGTCCTACTACGGCTGCCATGTCTAACGGATGCTTTGCTTGCCCCCTACTTTCCTATAATCAAACCCTTGAACGACTTTGCCTGCATTTCAGAGATGATAGGGTATTAGTCCTTCATGATTGCTCTGAGGATTTCCAAAAGCAAATGCAACTTACAGGATGCAAGATTTGGAAATGACAGTAAATATAGATGAGCTTTCTCAGTTTTCTGATTGTGGTAAAATTACATAGCACTCTTTTTAAGTGTATGGTTTGGTGGCATTAAGTGTGTTCACACTGTCGTGCCGCGATCACCGCCATCCATCTCCAGAGCTTCCTGGTCTCCCCACGTTTGAAACTCGATCTACTGAGGGGCCTCTCATCCCAGTTGACATCTTCACTGCAGAAGGGGGTGTGGGCTTTATGGTCCATTGACAAATAGAATGGTACTTTTTTGTTGTTGTTGTTTTTTAATCACATCGAACCCTAATTCCTTTGGCCTTTACTAGTGTGACATTTTGTAATTCCACATGATTTCATCGTTATACTCGCAGGAGAGAATGCTTCCTGTAAACCAGAAGGATCTCTGCGACGGTTCTCGGCCCATAGAGAGTCCATTTTCCCAAGGTTAAAGAGACAGCCTCAGGAGGGGTTGAGGACACACTGCGACAGCCTCAGGAGGTCCTGGACATGTGCCCAAGGTGTTTGGGGCACAACTTGGTCTTACACATTTTAGGGAGATGTGAGACATCAATACATGTGAGATGTATGTTGGTTCTGTCCAGGAAGGGAGGGACGGCTCGAAGCAGGGAGGGGTTTCCAGGTCACAGGAAGATCAGACAAATGCATTTCTGGTGAACCTTTCCAGAGGAAGCAGCCAGAGCCACATTTATCTCCGTGTGCAGATGGTGACTTTGAGTTCTGTCCTCTGTCCATGAGGAATTTCCTTGTGGATCGGTTGTGAGGGAGGTACGTGGGGGTTTTTTTCCCCCCAGTAGCTGTCTCTGTTAGGAAGAGCATGGGAGGCAGGTTTGCTCTAAGCTGTTCCTCACCTTGACGTCCCTTTAGCTTAGTGATTTTGGGGTTCTGAGATGTATTTTCAACTTCACATTTCTGAACACACTGGTACTCTAAACAGTGTTGTAGGAGGCATCTAACTTACTTAGAAGAAGAATCTATTTGGAAGGACTTGAGCACCTTCATCCTTGAGAGAACAAAGCCTTTGTTTAGTTTGCTTTGCCCCGAGGCTGTTACGCTGCCCCGGGCTGTGCAGCCTTAGAAAGCTGTGCCCCTCTGAGCTCCTGCCTGTGGAATCTGGTGAGTTTGAAGTTAATCCAGCAGCTACATGTTTTGGAAAGCAGATTGCCTCTTAAAGTGTTGGTGATTATGATTCTAGAACCAGAATTTCAGTGTGTCTTTTCCACCCTTCTTACTTTGTCTCCTCATACACTGACATGCTGTTGCATTTGCCCTTAGGCTTCACTGAGGGAGGGTCAGTTCTGACCCTTTCTTAGATATTGACCTTGAACGGACAGAATCGAGATTCAGAAAAACCCTCGAGCTGTGAGAGTGTGCTGATATCTATGTAAGTGGGGTTCATGTGTCAAACTCAGGTTTAAGAAAAACCAATTTTAGCCTGGGCATAGTGGCTCACACCTGCAATCCCAGCACCTTGGTAGGCTGAGGTGGGCAGTTCACTTTTGAGCCCAGGAATTCGAGACCAGCCTGGGCAACATAGTAAGACCCTCACTCTACAAAAAATTAAATAGGAGTGGTGATGTGTACCTGTGGTCCAGCTACTTGGGAAGCTGAGGCTGGAGGATCACCCAAGCCTGGCAGGTTGAGGCTGCAGTGAACCATGATAGCACCACTGTACTTATGGTGCACTGTGCCTGAGTGACAGAACAAGAACCACCCCCACACACACACACACAAAATATCAATTCATGCAGTGGCCACTTCTGCTGGGACCACCTGTTAAGGCTACTCTGGGCCTCACGGTTTGAGAAGTTTCTGTCCAGGGGCGAGAGGGAGTGGCTTGAGGGCCTAGAAGCCAGTTCCTGTGGTTCAGGGTGACTGCGGGTGTGGAGCTGGGGACAGGGCTGTCCACAGCACGAGTGGGTAAATGGATGGGCTTCTAGGATGAGCCCCTGTGACTTTGTCTGGTTCATATCCATCCGATAGAAATCTACAGGTTCTTACTCTAGAAGCTTCTGCCGGGGCTGATGGACTGGCCTGGGGACAGAGGGTGCCCTCAGAGCCTCATGGTGCCATCTGGTTTAGGAAGAGCACTTAGTCACCTAGATCTAGGATTTATGGCACTACAGGGGACCCCTCACACTTGGAGCAGCAGCCATCTGCTTTCTAGACTTGGTTCTAGGAGAAGTATTTTGGAGCCTGTTGGTACCCTGTGTTCTATTTATGTGTAAAACAAGTTAGAGTTATAACTAGTTAAAACCTATTTTTAAAATTTTGCCACAGAATATGACAGTTGTGGTGGAGCCTGGCCAGAGACTCCCACACTCGGACGCTGCTGCGTGCTGGGGTTGCAGGCGTTGCCTGCATCGGCTGCCCTTCCCAGCGTGTCTGTGTTCTTGACACGGGCGCCCATCGAGGCTCGGCCTGTGGGACTCGTGCAGCCATTTGTCCGTGTTCCTCTGAGGTTCCGCAGACTTCACGGTCCCGTGGCAGAGCGTATGGTATCTGCTTGCATCCTGATTTCCCCAAACCCCAGGACAGGCCAAGAGTTCCTTACACACAACTGCAGAGGGCCCCGTGGTGTGGATTTGCGGGTAACACAGCCTTTCCCCAGCTCGACTTTCATCTCCAGAGTTGTGTTTAGGGCGATAGAAGCTTCCTTCAGACTGGGGGGCCCTGAAGCTTTGGTGCTAGGTATTCGGTGACCAGCACGGATGATACCCCGTTTGTCTGCATTTGTAGCAATAGTTGTTAACATGACCACGAGATGTACAAAGGAAGGAAAAAGGAGGTTTTCTTTTCAGAGTAACACTCTGTGCTTTGGGAAATGTGGTCTCGGGGGAGCTGTAAGCACGTGCCCCTCAGGAGGGGAGGAGGCCGCGGCATTACACGTTCCGGGGTTTGTTGGCTGTGTGTGTTCATCGGGCTCATGGAATGTCTGAACGTTTACAGGGAAAGTGGGGTTTGTTCATCCGGTTCGTGCAATGTCGGAACACTTACAGGGAAAGTCTAGCACACATGCAGTGAGTTAACCTGTAACATCCATGTTCTTCTTGGGGCGAGCGTAACATTTGAAATGAGGTGGACTAGGCGTGTCATGTACAAAGGTGAGCTGTTGGGCGCAGACGTTTATGCACAGCCTCAGTCACAGCCAGGACTGGCTCTGGGTCTGCAGCCTGTGGTGGGAAAGGACACTCACGAGGCCATTCTGTCCAGTCGGCTGCCGGCAGGGTCCCAGGGCGGGGCTGTCTGTTCAGCCGGCATCTGGAGTCCACCCAGGTCTCGTGGGCAGCGTTCCTCAAACCAGGCTTCTGATTGTGGAGGAGACTTCATGCTGGTTAACAAACTGTACAGGAGTAGTGCTGTGGGGCTTTGGGTCGACTTTCTTCCCTATGATGCCGGTTACATTTCTCTCCGGACCTCATCGTAGCCACTGAGAGTGCACCTCGTCTGACAGCAGGGGGTGCCATGTTGACATAGTAATTTATTGTATTAACCTTTTTATTACTATTATAATAACCTTTTTTTTCTTTTTAAAGGGATAGGGTGTTGCTGTGTTACTCAAGCTAGTCTTGAACTCCTGGCCTCAAGCAGTCCTCCCACCCCGGCCTCCCAAAGTGCTGGGCTTATAGACGTGAGGCAGTGCGCCCAGCCTGCAGCCATGTTTTTAAAACTCAGCAGTTTAAAAATCCTACTCCTTTCACCCCCTCAAGCAGGCTGGTTGGCTTTGTGCAAACTGGGGTGTCACGATCTTGGCTCCCGCTTTTATTTTTCCCTTTGGCCTCAAGTTCTGATGAGAACAGCAGTTCCAAAATGGGCATTAGGTGATTCTTCCATTGCTAAAGCCAGAATTTTCACCAGTTTGAGATGTTTTTCCCCAAGATCCCAGAAAGCTGTTTTGAATCAAGCCCGTAACAAATAAGTACGGAACTAAACTCCTGGTTATTTGCTTAGTACCTGGGGAATGGGTTAGTTGCTGATACCCTTTGATCTGTGCTCACGTGCTGCATCTCGTCACGGGAAGCAGAGTCGCCCTGTGGAATAAAGCCCGGCTCACGGTGGCACGTCGAGATGCTCCGGGCTGTCAGTCCCTTACACAGCGGCAGACTTGGAGACTCGGCATCGCGTGCAGAGCCCGGGCAGCCGGAGTGCATCCACCTTAGAGACCACACGGACGGTCGGCAAGGTGGACGTCCGGGCATAAGGCCTTGACAGGCCCACTGCGAGATGAATTAGGAATTCATTAGCAAATAAATCAAACTCGCCTGTGGGTCCCAGCCACTTTGGAAGGCTGAGGCGGGAGGATTGCTTGAGCCAGTAGGTCAAGGCCGCAGTGAGCCATGATTGTAATACTGCACTCTGGCCTGGGTGACACAGCAAGATTCCGACTCAAAAAACAAAACAAAAGAAAAAAACCTTACTCTTCATAGCAGGGGGGAGAATTTATCAAAGTAGCTGCAACAAAATCTTAGATGATATAATTTCAGTGGCTAAGTGAGCTGTCCAGCCCATGTGGCTGGCTCAGAATGCAACAGAGCCAGGTGCTGCTGCAGCTGCCATCCCCACCCAATCGCTTGTGGACATTTTCTGCTTTCCCATATCTCCCTTTTGGATACGTAGCTTGCAACTTTATAGCTAAGGATCAGTAAAACAGGTTGTCTAATTTGAAAAGTAACTATTGTGTCTTTTAAGGACAGAAAATGCAGCAGGTGACAATAGCATGCTGACGTGGTGAATAGATTTAGATGAATATTTAATCCTTGGCGCCACTCTGATCCCTCCTTCTTCTCTCATGCTTAGTTACAGCTGTCACCTGCTAAGACAGAACACTTTGAGCTCTGTGAGTAGAAATTAAACATGCTCTAAATCAGAAATTTTAGTTAAGCAGTATTTTATGTGAATGCGCAATCCCTAAGTGCTCACTGTACTGGTGTGTGGTGTAGAACAAGGAAGGGGGCTTGAGGCCAAGTCTATGGTGCAGTGTCCGGGTTCCAATCTGTGAGATGAGGGTCATGAGACATGGCCTAGAAGGTTCAGACTGTGGGATTGAATGGATCTGCCCACTCCTGGGAAGCCTCGAGTCTAACTCGACTTGGGCTGGTTTTAGGGAGATGCTGGCAACGCTGTCCTCACAGGTCACTGGGAGTGGCTCTGGCACCATCCCCGTCAGGTGTCTCATGATCAGCCCAGCTTGCTCATCTCAGAAGCTGCTGGTCGTGTTCTTGTTCCTGTTGTTTCTTGCATGTTACTGAGGTTGTGTTCATGTGGGGACCTAGGAAGTTCCACAGTGAGAGGAGAGCCACTGAGCCGCCTTCCTGCCTGAACGCCAGCCCCACGGAGGACTGTAACTGCTTGAGATTGGCTTCTGCCCCCGGCCTCACCTGTGGAGGCATTGATGCAGTGGTACTTTCTAAGCTCCTGGGGCACACAGTGCTGTTGTGTGGATCCACAGGCCACTGTGGCGTCCAAGCATGTGCTCCCGGAGGAGAGGACCTCGCAGGCACTGATGGTGGGTGCTGTCTGAGAGTTCAGCGAGTGAGACTTCCTGTGACGTGCACAGCTGCCATCTGCACAGGCCCTCCTGACGCCAAGATGGTCGTGCAATAAATGCACAAAGCGCATCTCCAGCAGAAAGCTGCGGAGTGTCCACATCCAGGATATCCACCATGGTGGCTTTTTGGGGTTAATACGATGAATGTGAGCAGCAGGTGGTCTGCATTCTGGGTGTGTGTGACTGTGCCACTGCCGTTTTTTTTTGTTTTGGGTTTTGTTTTTTTTTTTTTTTGAGACAGAATCTCGCTCTGTCGCCCGGGCTGAAGTGCAGTGGCCAGATCTCAGCTCACTGCAAGCTCTGCCTCCCGGGTTTATGCCATTGTCCTGCCTCAGCCTCCCGAGTAGCTGGGGCTACAGGCACCTGCCACCTCGCCCGGCTAGTTTTTTTTATCTTTTAGTAGAGACGGGGTTTCACCGTGTTAGCCAGGATGGTTTCGATCTCCTGACCTCGTGATCTGCCCGTCTCGGCCTCCCAAAGTGCTGGGATTACAGGCTTGAGCCACCTCGCCTGGCCTTTTTTTTTTTTTTTTTTTTTTTGCCACTGCAGTTTTGTTCTCATGTGTTGGTGAGCATGAACGGCTCCTGACGAAGGTAGGTAAGGATGCTGTGAACAGAGACTCTGCAGTATTGTAGCTTGAGAAATCAAGGAGGTTTTCTCTCTTGCAAACTCATCAGGGAGGATGTTCCAGGCTGGTGACTACTTCATGAGTGACTCAGGGATCCAGGTTCCTTCCAGGCCCCTGCTCTGCATTCCCAAGGACACGGCTGTCCTTGTTGTGGTTGAGACTGGGTTATCACCACGCTGAGGATGGGGGGGGGCTTAAGGCAAGAGTGGCCATGATTGACCTAATCTACATAATGCCAGGGAGTAAAGTGTAGCCATGGCCTGGAGGATGGATGATGGATGTTGGTGAACGACTGGCCCACCAGTCACCGCAGCTGGCCCAGGGATGGGGAAGCATAGCTGAGTATGCCGTTCAACGATACCTGGTTCTTTTAGATTTGACTTCCTCATGGATTTTCTGCTGTAAAGAGGAGAGAGCCTGTGGTTCTAGGCCAAGCATCTCACTCGTCTCATAACATCTTGTATCCCTTAGCCAACATTTATGTCAAGTTTTAGAAGTCCTATGAAACTGGCAAGCATTTCTCAATTTGGTTTAACCATTGGATTTTATATCTGTGTCTGCATCTCTATTTTACATCTGTGTGGTTATTTGACACTCTGTAGTACATTTGTAATAGGTTCTATTTGGTGGAAGTTACTTTCAACAAATATTGCTGCTACTTGAATTTTCAAGGTTGCAAGTAGAAAGGAGAGAATAAAAACCACACCTTCTCTAATTTTAAAATTTGTTGTTCCTCAGATCATACCAGAAGTACAAATATTACAAATTACAAAAGCAGCCAGAATCAAGGTTAAGAGATTTCTGCGTGATTCTGGCTAATCAGCAGTATTTGCTGAGGTGTGTGCAGCAGAGCACGCCAAGAAGCCTGGGAGCGGGAGAGTTGGGAGGCCAGACTGTGACTTCAGAGGTGCTGTTGCCTCAGTGAGAGGCGCTAGATGCAGAGAAGGATAAATGGCCACAGCTGTGACCACCGCCGTCCATGCCCCGGTGCGGAGGCCTTTGTACAGGGGCCTTTGTGAGCTGAGTTAAAAATAGAAATTGAGAGAGTGCGATGCATTTTTAGTTTTTAAAATAAAATGCTAATAGAGAACATTTTGTTTGTAAGAATGTAAAATGTTACGTCTTTGTTTAGAATTTAAGGATAATAATTTGCTTCTGAGATCTTTGTGACTGAGATTTGAAATCTTAACTATGGTTTTTTCATCCATGTTTTATACATATGCACATATACACATATATGTAAGGTAGATAAAAGGAAAATAAGCGTGTCTGTATTCACATTTATATACACTTCCATAATGTGTATACTTCTAGTCACAAATAGGTCTAAGCGACTATGACTTTACTTGATAACCATGAGAGGGTAATTAAATAATTTACCTGCTCTTAGCCTTGCTTTTGTATGTGAGCAGGAACCCTGCAAAATGCGTCTCCATGTTCCAGGCCTCCTCTGCAGCCACTTCGGGAAGCACGTGGTTGCCAGGATTGCCTAGAGCTCCAACTGTCTCCAGTCCCAGCCTCCCTGGGGTAGAAGCTGCTCTACTAGGGGCCTGGATATGGACGTTAGGGCCTGGAGCCAGGGACTGCTCCTGAAGCGGGGTTTCCCCTCATGGCTGGGCATGAGAACCGAGGATAGCAGGCAGAACCAGCCTCGGGCCAGTGCACGGCCTCCCGGCAGTGCTTGCGGGAAGCCCCAGCCGCCCTTTGCTGACCCCACAGCCAGCACCACACTCTGTGAGATCCCCTTGGCCCACCCCTCAGGTTCCCAAAATGGTTAGGGTTTCCTGAGCTGTGAATTTGTAGGTCTAGGCTAAGAAGTCCTGGGACAGACTCACAGGGTTCTTTATGTAGAAATGATGAGTGCGCTGGTGACTCAGAGCAGGCACTGCACCCTCACTCCAGGGTCCTCTGCGCCAGGTGGAAATGAGCGTGCAGGTCACCCAGAGTCCCTCACTCCAGGCACTGCTCTTTGGTTTCTTAATTAAAATCCTAAGAGCCTTGATAATGAAAATGCATTCTCCCCAGAGAGTAGAGTTTCCGGTTATGGAGGCTCACCTGTAAATGCCGTGCCAGGTCAAATATGCTGAGATCTGGGCCAGGTCCTGCTTCCTGCCCACGGCCAAAGCAGGTACTTTATTTGGGAGGTGACCCAGGGGGACATCTCAGAGGCCTGCAGGTCCCCGAGGGATGAATCCGCTGGCCTTCGCACTCTGCACTGGCCTCCATCAGCTCCTTCCTACCTGCAAACTGCCTGCTTTGACGTGGCCATCATTGGAGATATGTTAGGGACTTAGTATGGGTTGATGCCCATAGGACCAGCAGATAGTGGAAAGGTGGGAACCAGGGCTGGGAGAGTGGTGACCACAGCCAAAATGAGAACCGTGGTGGGCTGGGAGGTCCATCTTCTGTCTAAAATGTTTTTCAAAATAAAAAACATAGTGTCTCAGGAGCATGAGAGGGGAGGCCACAGACGGGGAGAACGTATCTGTAAAAGACTCTTCTGATAAAGGCTGTTATCCCAACCGTGCAAGGAACCCTCAAAACTCAACAAGAAAATGAACAACCTGATTAAAAATGGACCAAAGACCTGGACAGATACCCCAACAAAGAAGACACAGATGGCAAATCTATACGTGGAAAGATGGCCCACGTCTTATGTCATAGGGCGAGACATTGTTGTGCACCCATCGGCCTGGCCAAAACCCGAACTCCGACACCACCGCGTGCTGGTGGCTGTGTGGGCATCAGGACCCTCACTCATCGCTGGGGGAAGTGGGGCAGCAGCTGTGGGAGGTAGCGTGGTGGTTTACTGTGGAACTAAGCTCTCCGACCACAGGAGCAATCACAGTCCTGGATGTTTACTCGGAGGAGCTGAAAGTTTACTTCCGTGTGGAAATGTGCACACAGATGTTGACAGCAGCTTTATAATTGCCAAAACTAGAAAGCAACCAAGACGCCCTTCAGTTAGGTAAGTGGATAAACTATGGTATGTCAGATACTGGGATATTATTCAGCACTAAAAAGAACTGGACCCCTAAGCCATGAAAAGACACAGAAGGATCTTAAACGCATGTTGCTAAGTGAGACTCCAATCTGGAAAGGCTGCCTGCTGTCTGAGACCAACCACAGGACAGTCCGGAAAAGGCAAAGCTGTGGAGACAGTAAAACGGTCAGCGGCTACCAGGGTTTGGGGAAGGGAGAGATGAATGGGAGGAGCATAGGGGATGTGTAGGGTGGGGGAGCAACTCCAGGTGGGGCTTCCATGGGGGATCCATGCCTTTCCATGTCTGTGAAACCCACAGAGTGAACAGCAGCAGTCCGAGTCCTCATGTGAGCTGTGGACTGTGGGTGGTGGTGCCGTGTTGATGCGGGTCTGTCGGTGGTACACACATGCTGGTCTGGTGAGGGCAGGAGAATGATGGAGGCTGTGCCTGTGCTGGGAAAGGAGATACGTGAGGACTCTCTGTACTTTCCTCTTGATTTTGCTATGAACCGAAAACTGCTTTTAAAAACGTCTATTGAAAAGGCAAACAAAAGAGTGCTGGCCAGACAGCATCTGTGAGGGTGTGGCCTATGTTCTACGTTCAGAATTTCCCTGTTAGAATACACATATCTAAATTATTCAAAGTTAAACCTTTGCATTAAGTAACTCACTACAAAGTTACAGTATCAGCTTCAGCGCTGCCAGGATGGCCAGGATCCTGTATCCTGACCAGCTTCTCCCCTTACAGATGCAGTTGACGTCCATGGCCACATCCCAGTACGTGGCAGGGCTGGAATCAGGAGTCAGGCTTTGTGGGACAGAGACGAAGTGAGATCTTGTAAGCACGTGGCTGAGGGCGGGCAAGGAGGAGCCCGTGGCAGGGAGCTGGCAGGGATGACTTTTTGACCACTTTTCTTATCGCTGAGGCCTTCTTAGACTTGGGGAGTTGGGAGTCCCCACTCGGGCGCCTCAGAAACCAAAGGCTACTCGTAATCCTCAAGTTCCAGATGCCTCAGGGGAGGTACCTGGGTTGTTGGGTGCAGTTCCGTTATTTGCTGCTTGGTGGGATTTGCCCGTGCATTTCTGGTTGTTTTTCAGAGCTGATGTTTGAGCTGCTTAAAATCACATATGGATGTCGATTTACCTATAAAAGTTAAGAATGGAATTTTAGTTCAAAGAGTTGTGAAAATGTTCAAGGTTGTGTACTAATGTATACATTACATTTGTGGAAATAATCTGAAAGTCCAGGATTTATATTAAACACTTCTCTTGATTTTTGTAATATTTACCTGTCATTTTTCCATTTGATTAATAGATACCAGAGGGCTTAAATTTTGAGTGTCTGAATTCACTGAAATTTAAACTTCTTACATCAAATGTAATTAAACTGAATGTAGCCAACAGTGCATGCTTTTATAAGTATTGATTAAAATATATATAAAAACACATATCCATGAATATGCAGATGGGGGCAACATATTAAACCATGGAAGTAGACCAACTTACTTGCCCTAAAGTAGAAGATTGACAGCAGCAGAAGAGGAGATCCTGGGCCAGTGCAGGCTCTGGGAGCAGCGGGGTGAGTGCTGGAAGGAGCTGGCTGGAGGCAGAGCAGGGAGGTGCTCAGGCAGGCCAGGATGGCCTCAGGGCACGCGGCTCAGTGAGTGAGAAAAGGTTCACATTTCCTGGAGAGCCCTTGTCTCTGCCCACGGAAAACCCAAACTCCTTCCAACTGGGATGTGCATCTCATGTAAAAGTTGTTACTCCCAGAAAGAAAGCCAGTGGATGCAGAAATTTTTCGTGTGCAGAAATTACTTCAAATTTGTTTCTAACCTTATCCTTTTCTTCTTCCATCTTAATATGTAGTGACTGTCTGCAGGTAATGCACACATCTTAGGAGAGCGCTGTATTTCAGTTGCTGTTGGCTCTGATGTGACTTTGTGGTGTCCGATGTTCTGGTTCTGAAGGTTCTGCGCAGAACGTGGCTCCTCCCTGCTGAGCGTTGCTTGTTGAAGGCCTGTGTGGAAACTTTCCCTGTAAGCTTGTTGACCACAGCAGTCTTGGTTCAGAAATCTTTGGACCTCTTGAGACTTCACACAACATTCTAACCTTTCTAACGTGACCTTTTCATTTTACTGTTCCCCATTAATTCAGATGTTTTTCAGAATGTAAATAATCTGCTGAATGCAGGGTGGGGGGTGCCCTCCATTGGCCCTGGGGAGAAGCATCATTGTTGCTCCGGGTGGAGCTTCCTGCCCACTGTGGTGTGCTCCAAGACACAGCAGGGTTCTTTGGCAGAAGTAACCGTGGAAGGCCCCTGTCTCCGTGGCAGGGTGGCTGTGGGTGTGTGGCCTCGCGGCCATACCGGCCCCTCCCCATCAATGGCATCATGGAGAGGAGCAGGGGGAGGCCTGGGATCTGTCTCCAGAGTCACAGCTGTGCTTCCGAGCCTGCGTCGTCCGTTTGTAAATAGACATGCAGAGAAGGTCTTGGAGATAAACAGGAGATGGAGTCTGTCCCTAATGAGCTGAGGCGTGCCCTTGAGAGGGTCAGGTTTCTGTGCAGCTGATCTGGACTCAGCCTGGCTGTGGCAGTGCAGGTGACTGCTGGGCTTTGGCAAGGCTGCACCCACTGTCTGTCTGAAACGGCTCCCTTCCCAGGCTCGCGGTGCGAGCTGGGCGCCCAGGCCTGATTTCCCGCCAGGACGGAGGCCCTGTGTATGTGTCGGGGAAGGGGGCAAGGAAGGGGGAGGTAGGGGTTCTGCTTTATTGCCGTATCCAATGCCATGTGGGGTCAGCACTCAGGAAACACGTGCTGTGTGGGTCAGCGATTGAGTTCAGAAACCTGGAAAATTCAGCAGTGCAGGCTTTGGGCATGACCTGTCCAGCCCTGGGCTCTTTCTTTCTCTGAATTTCCTGCCATGGCATCCTCCTCATCTCAGGGGCCCCTGTCCACGTATGGCTGTTGGCAGCTTCACAGGTTCCTCTGCCTCCCCTCCCGGGCCCTGGTGTGGCTGGGGCAGCTAGTGGCTGTGCAGACCCCACAGCCAGTAGATCGTTGGTGCCAACGCCTTGGGCCTGGGTTACCTGACTCAAGGACTCCAGTGCATGGCTGTGCTCACCCCGAATGCCTGGATTGGAAGGCCTTGGGTTGCAGAAGGGTGGGGGTTCCATATTGAAGGACAACCTGCAAAGCAGAAGGGGAAATGGCTGTGCTGGATGGGCAGCTAGAGGAGTCTCTGCAGAGCCTGGGACCCAGTGCAGACACAGAGCTGACATGGGCAATGCTGTGACACGGCCACCGTGGAAGTGGGCAAAGTTACAGGCTTCAGACCAACATGGAGGGGCTGGTCTAAAATGATCCTCCGTTTCCTTTAATCCTAGCAACTGCTGGCTTATGGGGTGGGGGAGTGAGATCTGTGGTGGCCACGAGGAGAGACAGAGATTTTAATTAAACCCCTCTTTCTGGGGGAGGGGAGTAGCCGTTTCTGTAGGGCGGTGAGCATCGTCCTCTCAGGCAGCTCAGGCTGCTGTAACGAATCACCATTGACTGAGTGGCTTATGAACAACAGGAATTTGTTTCTCACAGTTCTAGAGGCTGGAAGGCAGCATCAGGGTGCCGCACGGGTGGGTTCTGGTGTGGGCTCCTTCCTGGTTGACACACACCTTCTCTCTGGTCCTGACACAATGGGAGGGTGAGGGATTTGCTGGACCCATTTCTGAGGCACAAATTCCATTCAAGGGTCTCCAGCCTCGGGAACTCATCACCTCCCAAAGACCACCTGACAGCATCACATTGAGGGTGAGGATTTCAACCTGTGTTTTGGGGGGCAGGCAGGCAGTTTGTAACCATCACCCTCTTTGTGTATTTCTGACTCAACATTGAGTCTGCATTCGGCTCTCCAGGTGACAGAGCCTGTGTGGACACTGAGCAAGGTCAGAGCTGCAAGCATGTGCACATCGGGGGCAAGGGAGCTGCCAGGGGTGTGAGAACGGGGTTTCAGTGTCAGTCGGAGCTGCTTTCCTGGCAAATGTACTCATAAGCTATCCTGGCAACATTTGCTTTTCACAAAGAGTCGATCAGGCAGTGGGGGCAGCAGACAGTGTTGCCAGAAGCTTGGAACTGATGGGCAGCAGAGAAGGGGCAGAGGCCACGACCTTGGGATTGTGAGCAGTGCCAGGTGTCTGCCCTCCAGGCCTCATGCCTGTGATTGTGCAGAGACCGAGTCGACCAGGGCTTGCCGGCCAGTGTGGCTCTCATGCAGGTGATTATCGGGGTGTGCTTTCTATGGAATGTTCCCTCAACCCCATGTCCCCCCCACCAGTTTCTGTGCCTAGCAGAAATCATGCTACGTTTCCTTGATGAAGCCTTGAGTTTTCTATGGAGATGTAGGAATAGCACGATTTGGCTCACGTCAAAATACTTTGCAGTGAAACTGCACGGAAGAGGATTCTAGGCTTCCATTTGACGTTTTCAACAATGCCTGATTGTTACAGGACCATCTTGCTTGTTAAAAAGCACCAGATGAAAAAGGCTACCAGTTACTAAAGGAAACTTTTTACATTAGCACAGAGAGGGTGGCTTGACACAAATTCGTTGTAACATAGGTGTGTTTGTAAGCCATCAAAGGGACGATCTCTCTGCTGGCGACACATGTTTTCTGGTATTTTCTTTTGTTCTGAAAAAGGATGACTGGCATTCGGTAGAGTCATTTCAGAATTTACCTGGAAGGTGTCCACATGGTGCCTTGTTTACTCCTGACATTCTGGGCACCACGAGGAATTATTCTTGTCTTCAGCACTAGCAGGAGACTTTCCTGAACACCTGCTCCTCTTTGGCGTTGTGAGTGTGAAGGGGTCAGAGTGACCCTGTCTTCATGGAGTTTTCAGACACCATGGGGACAGTGTGGCACGAGTGTCGGGCTCGGGTGGGATGGAGGCTTTCCCCAGAAAACAGCTGCTGATTCCAGGACAGCCCTCGACCCCCTCTCTCTGTTCCTCTGTGTCACGTCTGAATTAAGGTTGTTCTATCATAGCAGGGGTGTCATGTAAACTGGAAAAGTGCTTTTTTACTGTGCAGTAAGTAAATGAATGGTACATTTGTCAAGGACAGTGAGGTTTGATTTGATGAATCCAGTGGGGAAAAGAAGGGGCTTGGCTGGGTGGGGACGTGTGTGATGGGAGCAGAATGGAGCAGCCATGCAGGCTGTTGGGATGGAGGGGCCGCGTCCGCGTTTCCATGGGGTCCGTTGCTGTTTGTGCCACTAGACCTGAACCTCTGTCTCTACTTCTAACACCCGCATAGTGAGGAAGCCCCTGATGGGCCTGAGTTGTTACTTCCCATGGCCATCGCTGGGAAGTGCCCCAGACTCCTCTCCTGGCTGGTGATGGTCCGGGCTATGACACTGGGTTCGTCCTGAGCTCTGGGAGGAAATAGGGTTCCACGCACAGCAGGCACCTGCGGATCCCTTTGGACGTGAGATGTTGGCACTCGGCTTGGAGGCCAGCGCGATCTGGGTGTGGTCAGGACCCAGCTCATCCTTTGCGGAGAGAGCACCGGCCCGGGGGCCCCTCTGAGGTGCGAGTTCGTGCAGTGCCCTCACAGGATGCCCTGTCCTCGGAGGGCTTCCCGCCATTCCCCTGGACCCTCAGGTGTGGGAGTCAAGTGTGGTGTGTGTGTCATGGACAGGGGTGCTGGGGATACCACGTGCCTGCTCGTGCGAAGACCTGAGGTGCTGCGTGGGCTCGTTTCCAGGGGGCCGTTAACGTGGGGGCCTGTGATGTCTTTCCACTGGCAGGAAATAATGGGTGGCCCGTGTTACTTTTTGTCTTTTTTTTTTTTGCCAAAAAGCCCTAATGCCAGCATGGCTGTCCAGCTATTGGAACCGCCCGCCTCAGGCTCACTGGCCCTCCTGTTTCTGGACTGCTGCAGGGTTGTGTTGGGATAACTGTGTTAACTTCATTTGAATTTTCTTCCTGTTCTTTTGGAATAAGTGTTGATAGCTTGTGCTGCTTGCTCACCCCAGAGGCGAGGATGTCCTTTAGGCCTGGAGGAGCACAGCCCCTGCAGGGAGGTGCCGGGCCTCTGCCTCTCGTGTCGTCCGCAGCCCTCATCGCATGTCTGCTCTTCACTCCTCGTGGCCACGGCCGGGGTCACAGGTCGCTCGCTCTGCTGTTTGAGATCCTCGGAAAAGGTGGTGTTTACACTGAAGGGAGATTGGGGGTGTGCGGCTCATTTTAAATAGGAGGAAATGACGGTAACAGAATGAGCAATGCCTAGTACTTAGTCTCAGGCTTGAGAAATTGTGTTTTTAGAAGCAAAGCATCCCCAACTCCGGTTTTCTTCAAATTAAATTTTTTAAAGAGTCCGCGAATATAAATAAAGCCTGAAACTATGCAACAGCGGGCCTAGAGCCCAAGCCACTGCCAACTCTGACTCCAAGACAGCTCAGAAACTTGGTGCTCCTCCTCAGAGAACCCCCATTCTGCTTCTCCCTCCACACTGCTTCCTCCACACTCCTCCACACTCCTCCCTCCACACTCCTCCCTCCACACTCCTCCCTCC
>NC_045438.1:21372896-21395205 GCF_002776525.5 Piliocolobus tephrosceles
TCCTCCCTCCACACTCCTCCCTCCACACTCCTCCCTCCACACTCCTCTTCCGCCCCCTCCCCTTCTTCCTTCCTCCCCTTCCTCCTCCTCCCCCTCCCTGTCCTTGGGCAACATCCATGGAACTCTGGTTGAAAGTCACTGGTCTGTGGGGCCGCCCATTGGATAGACAAGCACGCTGAGGACCAGACACAAGTGACTGACTCAGACCCGCGCAGAGACTGACCCAGCTCGCATGCTGTCTCCCGTAACACCGGGTTGTCCGTAATGGAACAGAATCAATGATGCTGCTTCACTGATCTCCAGGGAAAACAGGTTGATAACAGGTTATAAATATGAGAACGTTTTGGAAAAGCCATCTTCCACTTGTCAGCTCCATCTCTCCTGCCCGGAAGATGTAGGGAAAACCTGCCTTCAGCCCACCCTCATCCCATAACAGGACAGAGGACAAAGGGGAAGAGACCCAAGTCCTGTCAGTGCCCTCAGGAAACCCCCTGTTTCCTCCTCATGGTGGAAGTGGAAACCATCCCACTGGACTAGATCTTCCGGGAAGCCCCTCCACCCTGAAAGCAAGGAACATTCTTGGTGCCATCACTTTCTGCAGCTGAATCCTGCATACGTGGCCCATTGATCTTGCTAGTCTGGTGTTACTGGGTCCTGGGAGTTTCTGTGGGCTGATGGCAGATGTTTACCATTGTGTTTAGAGAGGAGAATAGAACTTTATTGTGCCAAAATCAGATGATAACCATTGCCATGTGATTCCTTGGGTTGGTTCGGGTGGGGGGTGCTCAACGCTTTTCCTGAGGGCTAAGTTCTCGTTTGAGACCGTCTCACTTTGTCGCCCAAGCTGGAGTGCAGTGGTGCGATCTTGGCTCACTGCAACCTCCGCCTCCTGGGTTCAAGCAGTTCTCCCTGCCTCAGCCTCCCAAGTAGCTGGGATTATAGGTGTGAGCCACCACACTTGGCTAATTACAAAAATGTTTAATACAGGCTGGGTTTTGCCATATTGGCCAGGCTGGTCTCGAACTCCTTGCTTCAAGTGATCGGCCCACCTTGGCCTCCTAAAATGCTGGGATTACAGGCTTGAGCCACTGTTCTCGGCCCAATCCTGACATCTTTTAAAGCTGCCTTCACGCACCAAAAGCCAGTCTGTGTTTGAAAATCAGTCTTGAAGAGCCTAGGAGGAGAGGGATAAGCTTCAGCTAGGTAAATAACTATACATATGTTAAAAATATGGGCCAAAATCTACCGCAAATGTTAACTCTTCTGCTTTGCGTTTTATATCCATTTATGGTTATTCTTTCAGTGTTAAGATTTTTAAAGATTCTTTTCATAATTATGGACAAATTACTATTAAAACTCAGCTGCAGTTGTAACACTTTAAAGAACTAATTGGATGACATTATTTTTCCCAGAGGCATTTTGGATTGTTACATAATAAATGTTTATCTCTTTGCCAGAAATCTTTTTTTTTTTCCAGAACAGTAACCTGAAAAGAAATTTTCCTTTGCATTAAGTGCTATTTCACTGTATGACAATCAATTTTTGAATGTGAGAACAAGATCATCGTGTATTTTTGGGATAATTCTTGCTTAATAGTGATAATGGTGAATGTTAAAATTATGGAATAATTTGTTTCTTTGAAAATTACTATTTGCCTGCTCACCAGGTGGGAGCTGATGAGAACGTGGATGTAAAAATTAAATTGTATTTAGCTTGTATAAAAGAAGTTAAAAAAAAAAAAAAGCTTTTCTTTGGTTTGTGCTACTACTGAAGTTGCTTAGCTGTGGAAATGAGGTTATTGCAGGTACCTAGAATTTTATCTCCTTCACTTCTACAATGGGAAGCAATTCTCCAACAAGCACAGGAATCTGACTTTCTGACATTGAGACTCCTAGGCATCAAGCCCCGTGGAAGGGTTGGTGATGACGTGAGAGTTGGCGTTGATGTGGCCACCCTCCAAGCCAGATGCAGGGAGCAGGGAAGGGCAGAACAGGCCCCTCAGGAGCCATGAGAAAATCAAGTGTTGGCAGCAGTGGTGAGCATTGATGTCAGGGGCCAGAAGGAGGTGGCAAAGGGAGCATGTGCCTCAAGGCAACCCTGGAACCCCTGGTCCCTGCAGTGAGGTCTGGTCTACAGGGGACGTGGACGGCCATGTGGCGAGGCCCACAGACAGCCTGGACTTGGCTGCCTCAGAACTCTGGTGGACATTGCAAACAGCCCCACAGGGTTGCAGTGCACATTCCTCGGACAGAGAGAAGACGCTTGGAACTGTTTCTGGCACGAAGCCAGCGCCCTGTGAACAGTGGCCACTGCTGTTGTGACTGATTGCCGTCCAAGTCGGGGCGTTTGCTCTGCTCAGTTCACTTAATTGGGCCAGGAATGGGGTTGCCCTGCCTTCAACAAGCTTGACACATTGAACGAGGACTCAGTCGATAAAGTACTCTGTAAATACGCTCTCCCAGCTAGAGTGAGGAAAGCCCAGGGAGCAGTGGTTCTTCAGTATTAGACAGGTGTTTGTGGTGGGGCCAGCTGTGCGGCTGCCAGAGCGGATGTGACCAGGAAGCCTCTGTTCCCCCGGAGGTGGCCAGAGTTCTTGTTACACGTGCCGCAGGCAGAAGGTGGACACTGCTGGGAAACTTGCTCATGTTGCTGTTTTCTGATTGGAAATTGAAGGTTTCTGAGCATCCTACATCAAATTTGTACATTGCTGAGACTGTACACATTTCAACACTTGTTTTGTCCGGCTTTTTGGATCCATACAACCTGGCATTTGGCCATGGCTTCCAGGACAGGCTGGATGCAGAGTGAAGTCCTCTCCTCACTGTCGATGTTTGCAGATGTCTTTTTGTATAAACTTTGTATTTCTTGAGAGTCTCAGTTAGGCTTTTACTTAACTAGACTTTTAAAATTGCCATGCACATAACTCTACCAGTTACAATCGTGAGCTAATATGGGTTTTTGGTTTTACTATGATGAATGTTTAACATTTGCATGCTGGATGTGGGGGTGGAGATCATTTATCTGCTTTTCATTTCCTTCTTGGTTATACTTAGAGACTTTCAGGTAAGGTGTGGAAAGCGTGGTACAGGGTGAATTGCAGGCTGCAGGGTGGCGCGGTGGACGAGAGGCGCTGGTTGCAGTGTACACAGTGGACGAGAGTAAAGAGATTTCCATCCTCGAGGGAAACACATAACAAATAATTTAAAAAACGGATCATCTAGCTTGCATGAGGTCCAAGAAATTCAGTTTGCAAAGTTTAACTTCCAAGTTAACTTAGTAACCTTTCCCCTAAGTCATTAATTTAGTAGCTTGTGTTTAAATATATTTTTTGTCTAAAGCAAGTCATAAATTCTAAAATGAATGACTAAACATGTAATAATTTAGGCATACAGCACCTGAAGGGAAAACTGCCAGTATGCTAAAGTATTGGATACAGATGCTTAAAAAATATAAACTAGCATTCTTACAATGCATGTGCTTTTAGCATGTAACTTGGTGAGTAGTTTTGAGCTATCTTTGTAGGAACGTGTGTCTTGAATACTTTAGGGCACCACTGCAGATGTGTGCGTGAGAGGTACAGATACTGAATGTTCTTCTCCCTTCCCATAAATGAAAAACGTTAGCTCCCTCCATTTTAATTTTTATTTTTACTTTTTATTTATTTATTTATTTTTGAGACGGAGTCTGGCTCTGTTGCCCAGGCTGGAGTGCAGTGGCTGGATCTTAGCTCACTGCAAGCTCCGCCTCCCGGGTTTATGCCATTCTCCTGCCTCAACCTACCGGTAGCTGGGACTAGAGGCTCCCGTCACATCGCCCAGCTAGTTTTTTGTATTTTCTGGTAGAGACGCGGTTTCACCGTGTTAGCCAGGATGGTCTCGATCTCCTGACCTAGTGATCTGCCCTTCTCGGCCTCCCAAAGTGCTGGGATTACAGGCTTGAGCCACTGCGTCCAGCCTATTTTTATTTTTGAAGTGGACTCTTGCTCTTGTTGCCCAGGCTGGAGTGCACTGGTGCAATCTCAGCCCACTGCAACTTCCGCCTCCCGGGTTGAAGTGATTCTCCTGCCTCAGCCTCCCCAGTAGCTGGGATTACAAGCACCCACCACCATGCCCCACTAATTTTTGTATTTTTATTAGAGATGAGGTTTTGCCATATTGGCCAGGCTGGCCTCAAGCTCCTGACCTCAGGTGATCTGCCCACCCCGACCTCTCAAAGTGCTGGGATTACAGGTGTGAGCCACCGCGCCCGGCCAGCTCCCTTCTATGATTATTTATACAGTTGTTTTTACTTTTTGTTTTTTTGAGACGGTGTTTCCCTCTGTCGCCCAAGCTTCAGTGCAGTGATGCAAATCTTGGCTGACTGCAGCCTTCACCTCCTGGGCTCAGGTGATCCTCCCACCTCAGCTTCCTGAGTAGCTGGGACTAGACACATATCACCAAGTCCATCTTTTTTTTTTTTTGGTATTTTTAGTAGAGACAGGGTCTTCCCATGTTTTCCAGGCTGGTCTCAAGCTCCTGGGCTCAAGCAATCTGCTGGCCTCAACCTCCAAAACCGCTGGGATTACAGGCGTGAGCACCACATCTGGCCCATTTTTTTTTTTCCTTCCAGGATTAGGAGTCGACTTTCAGAAAACCCTTCAACCTTGCAAGCTTAATTTTCCGTAAAAATATTTGTCTGGGATAAAAGCAAGACACAAACAAAGAAGTATGTGTGGACTGCAGTTAAAAATTTTAAACACAACATAGCTTAGGAAGGTTGACATTTACAAAGAGCATGAGGCCGGTTCAGTGCCTTCTAGGCATTGGGAATGGTGGTCTGTGGGCGACCCTAACATGTGCCGCGTCCTGAGACGTGATCGTGGTGTTCACGCTTTTACCGAGCGCCTCCCAGGAGTACCAGAGGCTCTTCTTCTGCAGTCGGCCAGCCAGGCAGCAGCTGCTGGAGAAGGAACAAACAGTAAAAGACAGATGTACACGGTGTTATTGTGGCAGAGAGGTTAAAACCAGGCTCACTTTGTTCTTACCGTTTTAAAAAACTAATAATGAAATTCTTAAATATATTCAGGATTTCAAAGCAGTTGTGGGTGTGTCTGTGTCTCTAGCTCCCGTTTGGGTGCTTCTTGCGAAGACAGCTCAGAGACACCACCTTTCCTTAATGAGGTAACAGGGCTTGGAGAGGTGTAAACCCCGTGGTGGGGGGGGGGGGGGGGGGGGGGTGACTGACCGGGGGGGAGGCTGGGTCAGCGTGGGTATCCACCCCCATTCCACGTTCCTGTAGGGAATCTACAGTTTTAAGTCTTTATGATATGGGTAAAATGAACCTGGAAGAGGGGTTATTTTTTAAGAAGTAAGTGCCGTGCTCTTTTTTCCTCATACTTTTCCGTGTTTAAGCAGCATTGAAGGATAAGGCACTAGTAGCATGTTGGTTTGGAAACAATGTTGTTGGTTATTTTACCTTGAATCTGACCTTAAGGTTGCCTGGTAACAAAAGTTTTCATTTAACAACATGGGACTCTGTTGAATCTGTTGCCCCGTTGGCTGAGCCGCCTGAAATCAGTGCGGTGACAGCTGAAGAGGCCTCTTCCTCTTGGAGGAAGCCGCTGGATTGGCAGGAGGCACTGCCCTTGATTGAGGGAGTGAGGCGGGTTTGCAGGGACCCCACACGGCCCCTGCGGCTCTCTCCTGCCCCCTGCTGGCTGGTCAAGCAGCCTCACGACAGTATGCTCAGTGTGAATGTTCACTGGGGCAGGCCAAGGCTTTTGTTCCAGAAACACCAGTGTTTTGAGCATGGCAAGAAAGACGTAAGTGTGTCTTAAACCTCTTGAACAAAGCAAGTTGATGTTTCAAATGCATCTCGAAGGCTAAAGACTTTGTTATGGTCAATATACAGGAGAAAAGAAGGTTTGATGAAATAGAAAGACAGGAGTGGCAAGTGACGTGCTTGTGCCCCGTATGACTAAGTGATGTCGTGGCCGTTCCACACCATGGCATCTGAGCAGCCAGCTTGCAGATACTGGGTCAATTTAGATATCCCTGATCTCTGCAGAGCTTTGATCAGGTAGCCCAGGAGCAGATAAACACAAACGCTGACTGGAAACTCTGGCACACGGAGGCACTGGAAACAGCAAGCTGCTATTGACATCATAGTGAGAGGCAATCGCCTGCTCTCTTAGGGGTGTCAGCTGCTTTTGCTTCTAGACTTTCGTCTGCGTTACAATACAGTTTTGTTCAGGTTATCCCCATTACTCCGCTGTCTTCGCTGTTAAAGTCTCAGCCAGCACTTAGCTCTGACACTGTAGGAATTTGACTGTCCGGCTGACCAGGCCTACCTGGCATGGCTGTAAAGCAGGCGAGAGCTTTCCGGAAGACAGAGACGAGAACCTGAGGCAGGAAAGAGCATTGCTGGTCCACATAGGGCAGTGCACCTGCAGCAGAGCATGTACGTGCACGTTTCAGGCTACACAAGTGTAGGAGAGAAGAAAACCGCCTATGATTAGTCACTTAAAATGCCACACACCCAACCCTTGAGACCCTAGCACATAGAATAGTAGGGGTCTTGGAGACGGCAGGTGTGCTGAAGTCTGATTTTCTCACTTAGCTTTTCCAGCAGCGTTTTCCTCATCTCTAAGCTGGGACTAACAACTGCCCCGCATAGATTTGTGCACGGAACTGTGCGTGTGAAGTGGGGTAGCCCCCAGGACCTAGGAAGGACTCGTGGTCAGTGTCGGTGGTCATGCGTGCTGTACGGGTCCCCCAGGAGGACCGTTGCTACAGATAACTCCCTCCGTTTAATGTCACTGAATGTAAAAGGTGGGAGCTTGGCTTCTGATGTGTCTGGTTTGCTGCAGGCCGCGCTGCACCCCGTGGTTCCTGAGCCCTGGGCTGAAGTACGCCCTGCTGCATCGCCTGTGCCGCTTTTGCTGTGCAACGAGAGCTCCTGCCCTGGGAAACTTCCTCGCGCCTGACGAGCACCACAGGCTGCAGCAAGACCTGTCGGAAGCGTGGGCTGGGAGGAGCCCGCCATGGCCCTGTCCTCTCCAGGCTAGGAGCGACTTTGTGGGGTTTGTCAGCCCTTCTCTCAGGTGTCCTGTGTCTCATGGATCAGCCGGCGAGTCCTGTCAGATGCCTCTCTCCTGCCTGGAGGAGCACTTTCCAAAACGCTGCCTGCCACCCGGATCTCCTGGCGCAGAGTGAGGCCACATCTGCAGACCTTACCGCACAGAGTCCCAAGGCATTCGGCAAGAAGGGGAGTGGGCTGCATGTGAGTTCTACTGGGGAAGCCGGCTCTGCTCCCTACTTTGCTTTTGGGGTGCCAGATGTTCAGAGCTGCTGTGTCTATCGGGGGCCATGGCGGGCTGGTGGGAGTGGGGGCGGGGAGAAGCGCGGATGGATCCAGGGAAGGACTTAGCTGAATGCCAGCTGCCCACATACTTGTTGCTGGTTTTGGACAAGCTCCCTAGTTTCTCTGGGTTTCCGTTTGATTGTAAGACTAGGACGCCGCCCGAGTCTGAAGATGTCGGTGTGTGCGAGAATGCCTGGCGCAGTCACGATGGGTTTTCCTTCAGCCTCCTCTGTGCCCCTCCCTGGGTCAATCAGTATCCATGCGTGCCACAAGTAAATTACAGTCCCTCCGAAAAACCAATTGACCCCAGTTTTATGGTCCAGCATGGTGAGTGTCCTTGCCAGGAAATGCTACTAGATGTCTTGGGCCTGCTCCTCTACCTCCACAGCAATCCCTGGAACAGGCTGGTTCAGGACGTGGGAGGTGGGAGTCGGTGTGGTACCTAGGACAGGCTGAAGTCAAAGGCTCATTTATTCTGTGAGGGGTGATCAGGCTGACACATCAAGAGGAGCCCCGTGGCTGATCCTGGAGGTGGAGGGTCGGGTCGGATTGGCCGCCCTCCAGCACGTGTTTCGAGGGATGCCTTCCCTGGGTTAGGCAGCCCTGATCTGTAGCGCACAACTTCCCAGCTCCAGCCAATCTGGTCTTGCCCTCTCCTTCCAAGAAGGTAGGTGCGGCGCACTTGCCTTTAAGCGGCTCCTTCTGGACACCGCAGGGCGGCAGCAAGCAAGCATGGGCGGCTTTTTCCTTACGTTGACCAAAATACGCAGGGCCAGCTTTGCACGATCCCATTCAGCATCACACGTGTGCATTGGCCACTCACCACAGACAGGCCTGGACCTGACCATTGAGTGGTCTTTACGGCAAAGAGCCTAAAGGGCTCACAGGAAACCTGGACCCAGCACAATGGTAACAGCGCAGCAATACCTGTCATTGCTCAAGGGGTATTCTGGGCCGGACGCTGTGTTAAGTGATCCAGTTCGGTTAGCACTCTTAGAATTAACCCCCTTTTGCCTATCAGGAAATTGAGGATGGAGGGCATTAACGCCAGGGAGCAGGGAGTAAGGGGACACGCAGAGGGCCTGAGGGACTGGGCACTCTGAGCCCGCGGATCCGCCCCCAGGCCCCGGCTGCACGGGCACCAGAGCCGCGTGGTGCCTGTGCAGACTGGGAGGGGACTTCTGGGAACTTTGAGGCAAAAGATTTGATTAGGGTAATAGATTTCCATTTATCAAAATGCGCCAAGTGTACTTAAGATCTGAACATTTCACTGTGTATACTTTGTGTTCCCTCCCTTCCAAAAAACAATGAAAAAATAATTACACATGAACACTGAACTCGATAGGTTTTTCACAGTGGTGTTAGATAGCAATTCTGAAAGCATTGCTGTATCTCCAGGCTTAAGCAAATAAGCTTAATAAATTAGTGAATATATTGAGTGTGACAGGAGCCAGGTTTCTTTCTTGGCAAGAGAGGTAGAAATAAGAAAAGGCCAAAGCCTGGAATGGATCATGTGGGAATTGGTTGCAGCAGGAGGTACCAGTATAAGCTGGTGGCTCCTGACACATGTAGACAGGGACACAAGTGCCTGTGCATGGGTTTGAATGTACATGTGTGTACAGGCGTGTTGTGTGTTCTGCTTGCCAGCAATGCCCAGCAGCACCCGGTGCCCAGTCTTAGCTTCCAAACACCGTTCTTCACTAGAAGGAGCCTTGGTCCAAGGGCTGGGGAATCAGGTATCAGATCTGGAACCCGTTGAGCAACACAACAAACCATTGTAACTGTGAATCATAACCCACCAAGCCAGACTCCATGAGTACATGTCAACATATGTAAATGAATGCTGAAAGATGAAATAATTATTCAGCGAATATGGAAGATCTAATGATTTAGAAGGAATGACAGGAAATCAGTGGATGCTAAAACTAGTAGTGAAGAATTCATGGAAAACAGAATATGCACATAGTGTCATGGTGTCTCCTCCCAAATCTTAATTTCAATGCGAGAAGTAGCGTCTTTGCTTTGGAGGAACTTAAGCACCACCTTCACTGTGTTGCCGATGTTAACATGGTCACACAGGACAGACATCGGCGGTGTCCCTGCTAAAATGCATACTCTTGAGTCTAGTCTGAAAGATACCAAAATAAAGGACAAGCTGTAAAATAACTGACCTGTATTCTTTAACATTTCCAATTTCAAGAAACACAAAAGCTGAGAAACTTGGATGGATTCTGGACAGGTAAAAATCACATGACAAATCAATTCATGATCCTGGATTGGATCTGCAAATAGGAAGACAACGTAAGAAAATGATGGAGGCAGCTGACACCATTTAAAAGTGAATTTTGTATATGACAGTTTAATTTCCTGATCTTGAGGAAAATGAATGTGAGAGCATATCCTTGTGTTTAGGAAATACATTGAAACATTTAGGTATGGAAGGACATAGTATCTGAAATTTATTTTCATTTGACTTAGAAAATTCATGGGGAAGGGGGGAAAGCAGTGATGTAAGATAGGAGCAGTTGGGCCTAAGCTGAGCCTGGTAGGTTATGTGGGAATTCACTACGCTGGTCTTGCAGATTTTCTGTGTGTTTGAAATTACATCCAAAAAGTTGAAAACGGAGAATATGCAAAACAAAAAGCGATTTGTGGAAGTGAGTGGACTGTCACCTCGTTGATCCCTTCGGTTTTCAGCCATGAGCCAAGTCAGTCACATTGTGGTTTTTGACCTGGGAATTAGAAATAGTGGCCAGATGACCAGGCTCTTTATCTGGGTAGGGAGAGAAGTGTGCACAAAGGCTCACCAAGACCAAGCAGTGCGATGAGCTGCTTGTGGGTGTGATGCTGCGAGTCTGGGTCCTGTCTCATGTGGCAGCGTGGGGGGTTTAAGCCAGAAAGCCATGTCTGATTCCCTTTCAGTGGGATCATTCTCGCGGCTTCAGAGAAAACTGCTCCAACCCGTCTTCACTTACGCTGGCCATTTTTGGTGGTGGTGGTGGTGGTGGTGGTGGTTTTATTCTGCTAACACCGTTCTCAGTGACAGTTTAGGGCCTTTGAGCGGGTTTTTGCCTGTGTCTCGAAGATTCTCATCTTGACAGCCAGTATGGTTCATTCCTGTTGTTCTGATTTTGTGTTAAGAGGGTTCTTCCCTGGCTTCACAGTTTGAAGTTCCCGCTGCATCTGTCTCTGCTTTAATTCCCTATCCCATCTATCACCTGTCTCATCCCTTAAGAAGTGGCCTGCGTGAGATGCCATGAGACTGTCTGCCTTATCACCACTGCACCCCCAGCCCATAGGGACTTACAGAGGAGGCATTCGGTGAATGTGTGGAATTAATGTCATGGGTTAATAGCCACAAAATGTGTTAATGGTTGTTTTAGTCCATTTCCATGCTGCTGATAAAGACGTACCCAAAACTGGGAAGAAAAAGATTTAGTTGGCGTTGCAGTTCCGCATGGCTGGGGAGGCCTCAGAATCATGGTGGGAGGCGAAAGGCACTTCTTACATGTCAGCAGCAAGAGGAAACGAGGTAGAAGCAAAAGCGGAAACCCCTGATAAACCATCAGATCTCATGAGACTTATTCACTCTCACAAGAATAGCACAGGAAAGATGGGCCCCAGTGATTCAATGACCTCTCCCTAGGTCCCGCCCACAACACATGGGAATTCTGGGCGTACAGTTCAAGTTGAGACTTGGGTGAGGACACAGCCAAACCGTATCCATAGCCAACACAGTCCTGGCCCACGGCTGGTGCTGAGCTGAGCCGCGACCATGGCTGTGTGAGTTGGGGTGCGAGGCGTGCACACGCCTCTCAGCGGTACAGGGAAAGGATTTGGAGGCTCAAACGTGTGACCTACAAAGAATCTCCAAAGATCAAGGTCCATTCACCCTAAAAAGAAAAATCTCAGTGCAGTTTACAGCCAGTGTTTTCTTGCGGATATGGATTCTGTGGTAATAAAATGAATAATTAAAAGTCTGTGAATAAATTTTAATGTCTTCACTGGAATTGTAAACACTAATTTTCTTTTCTCACCCACCCATCTGTTGGTGAGTATCAGAAGGTGGATGAACCGTGTTGCAGGGACAGAGAGGAGGGTGCAGCTTGGCCTCTGGGACCTCAGCTGAGCCCTGAGTGACTGAGCTCTCTGTTTCAGACGTCCACACGGAAGCTGTCCAGGTGGCTCTGGCCAAACCCAAAGAGCATAAGATGGCCGGTGCCTATGCCTTCCAAACGCAGGTCCCTGGACGTGCAGACCTCCATGGACAGCTACACCCCTCCAGGTAAGGCACACGCTCCCTGACACTGCCTCCTGAACATGTTGGCTGTCTCAGAAGTGACCACTAGCCCAGCAGTTGGGATTTTGCCTTCAAAATCGTGGTGCAGAAATGCAGATTTTGTGAACCAGAAGTCCACAAACAGTGTATGAGTTAAACGTGGAAGGAAAAGTAACATTATGTATCTGTATAAATACACATTTTTTAACTTTTCATCAAGACTCATACAAATGATACATACCAGTAAAATCTCACACAGTTTTATTCATTTAATTCTTTATAGGGAAAAGGGAAGAGTTTGTAACCCTCTGGGTGGAATTGGACTTTTCTTCTGATTAGGCTGGTGCATGCGTGTTCTCAAATCTTCAGACAAGTGTGTTATATTGTTGGATTGTTTTAGAACAAGCGAATTGGACAGTTTAGGCAGTTACCCGAATCAGTTCGTAAACTTTGCGTGCAAGGTGCCAGCTAGTATTTTGGTTCCTGCAGGCCATAAGGTCTCTCACAACCACTCAACTCTGCCCTCAGCCATGGGTGATAGCAAGTGCGTATGGCTGTGTACCCAGAAAACTTTATTACAAGAACAACGGACCAGATTTGGTGCACAGACCTGCCAACCTCTGATCTAAATTACTGAAGGTAATAGCCAATTTATATTTTTGCTCTATAATACTGCTTTTCTTTAATCTTGAATTTTACACAACTACCCCAATTCTCTATTTTCTCTGCCCAAATAATTATAAACTACATTTCATGATCTTCACAGCCAAGTAAAGCAGAAAGTTTAGTTATCCAGATACTTGTTAGAGACACGGATTGAACCTACGCTATTTGGTGTTTAGGTTCTGTGATTTTGATTCCAACATTATTCATGTCATTGTTGCAAGCTTGTCTTCTCAAAGGACCTGAATCACCTTACACCCCACGTTGAAGATACATATCACTTTAAATGACACTGCGTTTTTCCTGCAATACAAGAGAAACTTAAGGTACGATGTGAATAGTTGAAAATGTACAACATTTTGGGGAGTATTTTTACTTCTGAAGTTTAGCTTAGTCTTGGCAAGCAGTGAGACAGAAGGACGTGCTTCAGATCAGAGCTGAGGTCAGGCGTGTGTCCACATGACTGCAAGCAGCTCCTGAGTTTCACCTTTACATACCTTTACAAATGAAGGTAGTGGAATTTATAGGACAGAACTTAGAGTGCATCATTTTGGGTTTTCATTGCTTTTTGTTTTGAGACAAGGTCTTGTTCTGTCACCAAGGTTGGAATTCAGCATCATGATGGCAGCTCTTGGCTCACTGCAGTTGTGACCACCTGGGCTCAAGCGGTCCTCCCACTTCAGCCTCAAGCAGCTGGGACCACAGGTGCTCGCCACCACACCCAGCTAAGTTTTAAGTTTTTGTATAGACAGGGTGTTCCTATGTTGTTCTTGTTTTTCATTGACACATAACATGTTCTTCTAAAGAACGCAGTGCCAGCAGGCAAGGGAGTGAATACCGTGCTACCAAGGTTGCTGGCAAGGGAGCCCTTTCTGCCAACATGCTCCCTTGGGCTCCTCCCTTTCTTTATTTTAATATTAAGTCACAGCACATAATTAAGGGCTGGGCATGGTAGCTCATGCCTATAACTCCAGCACTTTGGGAGTCCAGGGCAGGTGTATGGCTTGAGCCCAAGGGTTCAAGGCCAGCCTGGACAACATGGCAAAATGTACAGAAATGTCTTTTGTACATCTTGTCTCCACCAAAAGTACAAAAAATTAGCTGAGCCTGGTGGTGTACACCTGTAGTCCCAGCTACTTGGGAGGCTGAGGTGAAGAATCACTTGAGCCCGGGAGGCAGAGGTTGCTGTCAGCTGAGATGGCACCACTGCACTCCAGCCAGGGCAACAGAGCAAGACCCCCATCTCAATTAGGAAAAAAATAACAATAATACATAGAGACTCTTTAAAAATGATTAGGCCAGGCGTGGTGGCTCATGCCTGTAACCTCCGCATTTTGGGAAGCCAAGGCAGGCAGATTGCTTGAGTCCCAGCATTTGAGACTAGCCTGGGCAACATTCCAAAGCCCATCCCTACAAAAAATACAGAAATCAGCCGGGCATGGTGGTGTGTGCCTGTGGTCCCAGCTGCTCGGGAGGCTGGGGTAGGAGAATCACCTGGGCCGGGGAGGTTGAGGCTGCAGTGAGCCATGATCGTGCCACTGTACTCCAGCCTGGGCAACAGAACTAGACCCTATCCCAAAAAATAATATGCTTAATCCTATTTCTTTAGTTTATGATTATAATTTGCAAAAACTTACAGTAAAAAAAAATTGCAGTTGTATGTGTTCTTTGTGAAACTAACAACATGGACATAAAAGGATAACCCACTTGAAATATAGTAAACCAAATTTTTGGCACTAACCAGTGTGTCAGGCAACAGGCATTTTTCTTGACCACTTTTTATATGAGACATGACTTTGAAATGGAAGAAGCAGTGCAATTATTTGCTTATTTCTCGTATTGAATCCAACCGCTGAGAAATGTTACTGGGTCATGCATGATGAATAACTTCATTGTCTGCAAAATATAAAAGAATATTATTTGAAAATGTTATTTTTGTGAAATATTTGGATTTATTTGACTAACATTTTTATATAAATCATAAAGCATCCTTTGTAAGTTTTCATCAGGAGTCCTCTTGATATCACATGGGGCAGTTTTGTAAAATCATAAATGTCAATATCATAAATATTTTTTATGTTTATGTTTTTACTCCCAGCCTATTTTGTGCTTAGCGATAGTTTGCATGTTTATTACCGTAGTTACTTGATCCAAATCTTAGTTGCATTTTCTTACCTATTTTTCTTGGTTGCTGGTAACAGTGGTTAGATCTTACTCAGTTTCACTGCCCTTCAGAGAATGTTCTTGAAGTTTATCTTCTATGAAATGACTGGCTGCTGACCTGGATCATAGTTGCTGGAGAAACACTCATTAGTATTGTGGCAACACTAATATTCTATGGGTGAAACTTTCCTTTAGTTTTCAAATGTAGAGGTATAAGAATGATTTGCCAAAACTTGTTCTAGCCATGATGAGGGAACAGGGACCCAAATCACACATCTGCCATAAACAACTGTAAAGCTGCACAAAACGAATGAGGTGGCTGTTTTTAGTCTGTGACCACAGCTGTGCCAACCAGAACTGAGGGCAAGGCCAGGAGAGTGAATGAGACGCACCCACAGTACGCTTGTCCTCTGGAGTACACCTGCAGATCGTGGCACCGAGAGCTCAGGTGTGGGCGGGAGCATGGCCATCCTACCACCTCCAGAAGGCGGAGCTCGGAGGAGCTCAGGTGTGGGTGGAGCATGGCCACTCTACCGAGTCCAGAAGGCGGAGCTCGGAGAGAGCTCAGGTGTGAGCTGAGCATGGCCACCCTACCACGTCCAGGAGGTGGAGATTGGAGAGAGCTCAGGTGTGGGCAGAGCATATCACCCTACCACGTCCGGGAGGGGGAGATCAGAGAGAGCTCAGGTGTGGGCCGAGCATGGCCATCCTACCACGTCCAGGAGGGGGAGATCGGAGTGGTTGCAGGGTGGGAGTTCTCCACAGATCCACACCAGCAGCGAATCAATCCAAGCCTGCCCCTGTCACGATGACCCAGCAGTGCCTGTGCTACCTGCTAAAACAAGAGCTGGAAAGCTTCAGAGGAAGGTTAGGGATCCTGAGTGTGCTCAACATGTTACCTACAATGTGTAACACTCAGCAAATAATCACTGCATACACACAGAAACAGGAGGTAGAATCTGTGGTCAAGAAAAAGGCAGTAAAAAGTGCACACACGTGCAGGATGGTCTCTGTCACTCACCACATGCGGCGGCTGAGCACATGAATTGCGCCCGGTCTGAACTGGATATGCTGCGTGAAAGACGTGCCAGTTAATATGAAAAATAGAAAATACTGTATTTGTATTTATTTATTTTTTTGAGACGGAGTCTTGCTCTGTTGCCCAGGCTAGAGTGCAGTGGCGCGATCTGGGCTCACTGCAATCTCCGCCTCCCGGGTTCATGCCATTCTCCTGCCTCAGCCTCCCAAGTAGCTGCCCGCTGCCACGCCTGGCTAATTTTTTGTATTTTTAGGAGAGACGGGGTTTCACCGTGTTAGCCAGGATGGTCTCGATCTCCTGATCTCGTGATCCACCTGCCTCAGCCTCCCAATGTGCTGGGATTGCAGATGTGAGCCACCTCACCCGGCCTATTTGTATTTCTTATTGAAAGTATAGTATGAGCATTTTGAGTTAAAAATATACAAGTAAAATGAATTGTACCTGTTTATATATTTATATGAGGCTACAAGGAAGGTTTCAAGTTCTATAAGAGGACTCTCATAATTCTGTTGGAAAATGCCCGTCTAGATGTCTGATACAGCAGAAGACCGAGTTTTTAAATCTACAATTATAAATATTTAGGGAATCAAGTTACAATGTGTCAAAGACCGAAAATATTTTAATTCTTGAGCCAGAGGAAGGGAAGACACTTTTTACTATAATGGAGTTGGGGAATTTCAGGTTCCGTACATGATAATCTTGAGAATTGTCACTCCCTCCTCACAGGTAAAAAGCTGAGCAAATTGAAAAATCAGCAGTTCTTCTTAAACCTGCAAGAGACGTGAGGTCACAGGCAAGCCACTGTCCCCAGATTGGCTGGACAGGTAAAGCGGAGAATCACTGTACACTGGAGCACAATGCTCCAAGGAACCCACACTGGGATTGGAATACCTGAACTGGAATTGACAAATTGCTGCAGTGAGGTGTGGCCACCTCTGAGAGTTGAAACCTCCAGGAGGCCTCTGCATATGGGTCTCATGCTTTTGTGAGTTGTATCATCAGAAGCTCAACCAGGTTCTTGAAGTAAACATCAGAGAAAAATCCCCTCATATTTACTACAGGGGAAAGAGAATAGGCATCATTTTTCAATATGGAGATGCACTCTTCACTAGGTCTACCTTCCAGAGAAGCTAGTTAACTAGAGACTAACCGGGTGGGATTTTATCAAAGCCTTCTGACCTGGCGGAAAGGGAAATACCCAACTCCAACCTCCAGAACTGAAAAGCAAAAAAGAACAGAGTATCCAAGCACTATGGGACATCCACAGAGGCATAAAATATGCATAACGGTAATGTAAGAGGGAAGAAAGAGGAACAGAAGAAATATTTGTAACAGTAATAGCTGAATTTCCTCAGATTAAAGCCAGACACCAAACCATAGATCCAGGAAGCTCAAAAAACACCAAGAAGGATAAATGTAAAAACGACGACGACAAAAACAAAACAAAAATAAACTCTACTTGGGCATAAAATATTCAAACTATGGTGAATCAAAGATTAAAAACCAAAGAAACCAGAGTAATCTCCTTCCCTATGGAGGATCAAAGATAAGAATTATATTCAACTTCCCCTCAAAAACCATGAAAGCAAGAAGTAGAGTGAAGTATTTGAACTATTGAGAGGAAAAAAGTTCTATTAACCTAGAAGTCTATACTCTGTGAAATTATCTTTCAAAAGTGAAGAAAAAGTAAAGACCTTCTCTGACAAAAATTGCAAAATTTGTTGCCGGTAGACCTGCCTTGCAAGAAATGTTCAAAGTTCTTTAGAGAAAATACAGAGGTCAGTAACTCAGCTGTGCACAAAGAAAGGAAGAGCACAGTCTGTTTACAGGGCTTACACCTGTCATCCTAACACTCTGGGAAGCAAAGATCGGAAAACAGCTGGAAGCTGCTTAATTGAGACCAGCCTGGGCAACGTAGTGAGACTGTCTCATTAAAAAGAAGCCAAACGTGGTGGCCGACACCTATAGTGCCAGCCACTTTGAGAGTCTGAGACAGGTCACTTCTTGAGCCCAGGATCCCGTTCAAGGCTGCGGTGAGCTATAATGATGCTACTCCACTCCAGCCTGGGCAACAGAGAAAGACCTTGTCTGTTTAAAAAAAAAAGAAAAGAAAAACAAAAAGCATTAAAGAAGAAATAGTGAAGGTAGAAGAAAATCTTTCATTTTTCTTAATAGATCTAACATAACAGTTCATTCTTAATAGCGACAGTAAATATACTGTATTATATGCTTATGTATATGTCATATACACACACTTAAATATAAGTGAAATGAATGAGAGCAGTGATACCCAAGTGATGGGAGGGAGCAATTAGGAATTAGGATTATTTTGTTATTATAGTGTGCTTGCATTATCAAGAAACCAGTGTAGTGTCGTTTGAAAGTGGACTTGGGTTACTTGTAAATTTCTATTGCAAATTCCAAGGCAGCCACTTAAAAAAAAAAAAAAAAGTAACTGATATGCTAAGAAAAGAAAGGAAATAAATCATAGAAAATGCTCAATTAAGACCACAAGGAAAAAAAAGTGAAAGACAAAAACAAAGAACAAGGACAACAAATAGAAAATAGTAACAAATATGGAAGATGTTAATTCAACTGTATATCATTATTTTCAACGTCAGTCCAAATGCACCAAACTATATATTGTCTAGAAGAAATCCACTTTTGATATAAAGACATACATATAGATCAACAGTAAAGGGATGGAAAAAGATATAAATGTTAACATTAATTTTTTGGTGTGCAATGGCCTGATCTCATCTCACTGCAACCTCTGCTTCCCAGGTTCAAGTGATTCTCCCTCAGCCTCCCGAGTAGCTGGGATTACAGGCATTTGTCGTCATGCCCGGGTAATTTCTTTTTTTTTCTATCCTTGTCCAGATGGGATTTCACCATGTTGGCCAGGCCGGTCTTGAACTCCTGACCTCAGGTGATTATCCCGCCTTGGCCTCCTAAAGTGCTGGGATTACAGGCATGAGCCACCGTACCCGGCCAACACTCATTTTGAAAAATGGAAGTGGTGATATTAATTTCAGACAGAGTCGGCTTTACATCAAGGAAAGTTACCAAAGATGATTATTATGTAATAAAGGGGTCAATTCTCCAAGAAGATGGAACAATCCTGAAATGTATTTTTGCTAACAAAGCATCAGAATGCCAAAGCAAAAAGTGATACACTTCAAGGAGAAGCAATTAACCCACTAGTATAGTTGGAGACGTTAACACCCCTTTATCAGAAATGGACCAATTCAGTAGCCAGAAAATCAGTAAGGACACAATTGAAATTGGCATCCTCAGTCAACTGTATATAACTGACGTTTATAGACTATTTGCTATGTTGGGAGTCATGTCATACTGCATCCCACTAGATATTAGGGTCAGTGTCACAGTGTGAGTGTACACCTACTACGATTTTAAAACTAATATGCTCTCCGTCACTGGATATTAGGAACAACATCACAGGTAGGTGTACACCCCCTGCGATATTAGGAGTAATAATGTGATTAATTATTAAACACCTATGATCGATTTTAATAATTATCAATGACACTATTAATAGGATACCATTATTAATTATGGATAACTATTTTACATATATGATTTTGCAAGCTTAAAATTATTAATATTAATGTCATTTAACAATATTATCAGTTCTTAATATTAATCATTTTATTACCAACATCTCTTAGTTTTGATTTAAGCAACATTAGTTGTTATTTTATTATTAATAGGGATTTTACTATTATTAATCCTATTCGTTAAAATTTTTAACCAGTATTAATGTTTACTATCTTTATTGTGATTATTAATATCGATGATTATTAATTTTTATTATATTTATTAATATTAATAATTAACAGATTTGTTCCTGATATCCGGAGGGGAGAGGATATTACTCCCAACATTGAAGAAAGTGTACACCCCTCTATGATGTTATTCCTAATAGCCAGGGGGTAGAGGATAACATTATTGAACCTGTCGCAGTGAGTGTACATCCCCTCGGTCATCTTGTTTCTTATATCCTGGGGGGGAGAGGATGATGTGACTCCCAATGTTGCAGGGCGTGTAGACCTCCCCCGTGATACTGTCCCTAACATCCAGAGGTCGAGCGGATGATATTTCTTCCGATTTCGCAGTGGGTGTACATCCCCTCTGTGATATGATTGCTACTATCCAGAGGGCGAGAGGATGATATCAGTCTCAATATTGCAGGAGGTGTACACTCCCTAGTGATATTGTTCCTAATATCCAGGAACAGAGAGGATGTTGCCCCCACTAGAGCAGGGGGTGTACACCCCTTCTGTGCCATTGTTCCTAATAGCCAGCAGGGGAAAGGAAGATACTACTCCTGATATTGCAGGGGGTGTATACCTCCTTGTGATATTGTTCCCTATGTCCTGGGAGGGAGGCGATGATACCAGTGGCAATATCGTAGGGGGTGTACACGATATTGTACGATATCGGCAATATCGTAGGGGGTGTACACGATATTGCTCTCCAGAGGGAGAGCAAATGATATGACTCCCAATATCACGGGGTGTACATCCTCCTGTGATATTGTTTCTTATATTCAAGGGGAGAGGATGATATGACTCCCAATATCACAGGGGTTGTACACACCTCCTGCTATATTGTTCCTAAGATCCCGAAGGAGAGAGCACAATATTTCTCTCAATATCGTAGGGGGTGTACACCTACTTTGTAATATTGTTCTTAATATCCATGATGGGAGACGATGATATGACTCCCAATATCGCAAGAAGTGTACAGCCACCTGTGATATAGTTCCTAACATCTAGGTGGGGAGAGGATGATATTACTGCCCATATCGCACGAGTTGTAAAACCCCTTTGATATTTTGCCTACAATCCTGAGGGGAGAGGAGGATATTGCTCCCAATGTCGAAGAAGGCGTACACCCCCCTGTGACTCTATGCCCAATATCCACGTTGGGAGACAATGATATTACGCCCAATATCACGGGGGATGTACAGACACACTGGGATATTGTTCCTTATATTGAGAGGGGGAGAAGATGCTATTGCTCCCAGTAACGCAGTGACTGTGGCTGTACACCCCTCCTGTGATACTGTTCTTAATATCCTAGAAAAGACAAGATGATACTACACCCAAAATTGCAGGGGATGTACACCCATCCAGTGATATTGTTCTTAATGTACTCCACTTCCCATGACCAGGGATATCGCTCCTAATATCCAGGGGAAGAAAGGGTAACATTATGCCCAATACTGCGGGGCAGTGTTCACACCCTCTGTGATGTTGTTCCTAGTATCCAAAGTTAGAGACGATGATATTACTGGTCATATCGCAGGGGGTGTACACCCTTCTGTGATACTGTTTTTGACATTCTGTGGGGGAGACGATAACCTGAATCCCAATATCGCTGAAGGTGTACAGACCCCTGTGATATAGTTCCTAATGTACAGGGGAAAGAGAAGAATATTGCTTTCAATATCGCAGGGGTTGTAACCACCCTGCCCCCTTTATATTGTTCCTAATATGCAGCAAGGTGGAGGCTGACAGTACTCCCAGTATCCCAGAAGGTGCACACACACCTGTGATATAGTTCCTAATATCCAGCGGGAAAGAGGCTGATTTTACTTTCGAGATCGCAGTGGGTGTACACCGCTCTCAACCCCGGGGTATCGTTCCTAATATCCAGGCAGGAAGAAGATGATATGGCTGACAATATCGAAGGGGGTGGACACCTCTTCAGTGATATGGTTCCTCTTATCCAGGGGGTGAACGGATGATATTACTCCCAATACAGCCACCCTGGGATTTTGTCCTTAATAACCACAGGGGAGAGATTATATTACTAGGGGTGTACACCCCTCCTGTGATATTGTTTCTTATATCCAGGAAAGGAGAAGATGGTCTTAGTACCAATATTGAAGGGATGGACAGCCCCCATGGGATATTGTTCTAAAGATACAAGTTGAAAGAAGATGAGATTCCATCTAATATAACAAGGGGTGTACACCCCGCCTGTGATATGAATCTTAAAACCTAGAAGAAGAGAGAATGACATTGCTTCCAAAAAACACAAGGGTTGTACACCCACCCTGTAATATTGCTGCTGTCATCTAAAGGAAGAGATGATGATACTACTCCCACTACCGGAGAAGGAACACACCTCCCTGTGATATTGTTCCTCATAACTTGTGGGGGAGAGCATGATATTACTTCCAAAATGACAGTGGCTTGACACCCAGTCTGTGATACTGGTTCTGCACACCAACTCTGTGCCCCTCGTTTCCCATGCGTTCTCTCACTTTTGGAACCTCAGGGGAGGCTTTGTCTTTGGTTACAGATGAAGAGACGAAGGGTCTGAGAGGTTAAGCAAGTTTGTTACTGGAAAGGGGTCCCGATCCAGACCCCAAGAGAGGTTTCTTGGATCTCACAGAAGAAAGAATTCGGGGCAAGTCCATAAACTGAGAACGAGTTTATTAGGAAAGAAAAGGAATAAAAGAATGGCTACTCTGGCTGGGCTCAGTGGCTCAGTCCTGTACTCCTATACTTTTGGATGCCGAGGCAGGTGGATCACCTGAGGTGAGAAGTTCGAGACCAGCCTGGTCCAACATGGCAAAACCCTCTCTTCACTGAAATACAAAAAATTAACTGCGAGTGGTGGCAGGTGCCTGTAATCCCAGCTACTAGGAAGGTTGAGGCAGGAGAATCACTTGAACCCAGGAGGCAGAGGTTGTAGTGAGCCAAGATCACGCCACTGCATTCCAGTTCAGCCAACAGAGCGAGACTCCATCTCAAAAAAAAAAAAAAAAAAAAAAAAAAAAAAAAAAAAAA